>NW_027271573.1:240000-379468 GCF_040938485.1 Diadema antillarum | reverse complement strand
TTCTTCTTCTTCTTCTTTTTTTTTTTTTTTTTGGGGGGGGGGGGTCATTTCTTCTTGCCTGAGATCAAAGAACACATCACAGAAATCTTACCTCAATGTCCTATCCCTCCCTCTCTATCTATCCGTCCATGTCTCTATATATTTCTTAACTGTTTGGTTTTTTTTATCACTTTCTCTTTTTTTTTCATTTTTCATGTTTCTTTCTTTCTTTTTTACATTGGCGGAGCAGCTTCACACACGCCAAATCTAGAATGTGAAACAGTCTTTCGCCCGCCTATATTTCCCAGGTAATGAACGTCGCGAGAAATCTGTGATGGGGAAAAGGGGGGAGGGGAAAAAGGGGGGCATTATGCGAGCTATGAATATTGCATGAGATGCACGAATCTGCATCCCCCCATTGAGATGATAGTCATAAATGTCATGGCGTTAAGGAGTCTGTATAACTCGCTCCCATCTCTCTCTCTCTCTCTCTCTCTCTGTCTCCCCTCTCCATCTCTTTGCATGTGAGAGTAGTGGTTTTGTAAGAGCCCCGCAGCCATTGTGGTATGATTTATCATCATAGGTATCTATCATCGTAGATTACCTTGCTTTCTTTCTCTGCATCTCCGTAACAGGATGATATCAACTTCAGCATGCTGATCAAACACTACTCAATGCTTTATTCCTAGGCCCCATCTTTTCATCAGATAAGGCTAAAAGAATTTTGACGGACAGACTGCATTAAATCAATGTTATGAGATTAAAATCTGCATCAGTTTTGATAAATGTGAATTCATAAAACCGTTGCAACCTTACAAGATGATTCTGTTTTACAACTGATTTGACAAACACACCTACACACACGCACTCACATACACACACACACACACAAACACGCACGCACAAATATCGGATATCGATATTGGTGCGATCAGGAAATGGACTTGACAGAATTGATTCAGTCGCAAGAAGTGATGACTTATCGAATTCAGATAATCGTTGGTCTTTGTATCTCTTCCCAAACGTAGCGTTATGCACTTTCATCTTTGTTAACTTTTAGCTCCTATTTTTAGCTGAGATTTACTTTACAGAGAGAAACGAATGAGAAAAAAAAAACTTTAAAAAAGATGATTACAAAAAATCAAATTTTCTATCCTTGAGAAGTCCCTCATTATTCACAAATCGAGTGAGCTTGGCTTAGAGGTTACTTTGAAATCCCTCCACTGCCGGTTGATGACCGTCTGTATCTTCCCAGCCTGCCCCCGGAAGAAAGCCTGGACGACAGGGTGGAGAAGGCATCATCTATTTGCAACGGAAATACAGGAGGAGTGATCCCGGAAACATAACGGAGGAGGTTAACAAGAACGAGGGCGATTAGAAACCACAGAGTATCGCCCACCCTCTAACATCTAGTGTCTCCTTCCTTTCTTTTTTTTTCAACAGTTCGTTGCATGTTTCAAATCTTTCTTTTGTTCACTTTTGTCTATTTTAAAATCTATTGCTGGCAACTGGAGTTCCAAATTACCCATGCACCTGCTATATGGACGTGTGGACATGCGCTGACAAACTGTTGCGATTTGAGGCATTTTCTTCCATGGATGTTGGGGTCATCAGAGTTGTGTTTGAAGAAAGTATCGATAACATTGTCAGATTTTTTTTTGTCATGGCGGTCTGTTCCTCCTCCTCCTCCTCCTCCTCCTGATTATTTTTTTCTTCTTCTTCCTCTACCCCCTCTTCTTCCTCTTTCTCCCTCCTTTTCCACTCCATACATCCTCATCTTTTTCTTTTCTTTTCTTTTTCTTCTACATGTATTTTACTTTCTCCCGCAGTCTCGAGTGCATCAGTTTGTTTAACCCTTCAGGTAGATGTTACGGTTTCTCCATGGCTTGAACGGCAAGGCAAGTCTATCACATATGATCAGATTTGTGGCGTAGTGATTTATGAAAACTCCATATAGGCCTGCGGTCGTGTGAATGTGCACATTTTGGTCCCCCCCCCCCCCCCACCCTCCACTTGATAGAAACTTTTTTTCATGCTCCTTCTGGGAAGTTGCAGCCAAAATGTACATGTAGATATCATAAGAACATTATACGTGCTCAGCAACCCCGAGCTACCTGAAAGGTGAGCTCTTGATGTTGAATAAAAAAGAAACGGGGATAAATATTGAGCGATAGGATGTATTATCGACAAAGCATGGTGAAAGGGACTAACACGAAGACTGATATATAACATCCATATAAGGCACCATACCCTTCAGCAGGGTGGAGGGAGACATGGCGGGGAAGTCATGGAGTTAGAAAATAATGTCATCAAGTGCATGTGCGCTAGTATTAAACGCGGGAAGCGGGGGAAAAAGCGATGTTCGTCAGTGACGAGGGAAAAGTGCCGTTGATGGGAGCAGTCAAATTGATGCATGGCCGCATTTTATGCGAGCGTGTCGAGAAAACCGCCCTCGGCGCTACGGCTCGGCAAACGGAGCCAATTCCGCATCGCACGCATCGGCGACAAAACAAAAGGCGAAGAGATGCAAATACACGCGCCGGTTGTCACAATACAATGATGTTGTCCGCTCGGGCTCTTTCTCTCTCTCTATTTTTTTATGGCGTCAAATTAGGTTTGACAGACCTTGTTTCGGTGACACCTTAAATAGAAATGCCAGCAAAGGCAGATTTAGTTGTCAGAAAATGACAGATCCGTGTTCGTATAGTTTCTGTAATTTGGACATTTTTGCGTCCCTCTGCTCTGGCAATTTTTTGTCACAGCAATGACAGCAAGAATAACGTTTGAACGAGAGTTTCGGACGTCTCTAGACATTTTAGCTGATTTGAAAATATGTCAAATTGATGCTCGGTGCGTTGCGGTTATATATTCTTTATGACAAGCGCATCTATCTTCCACGGCGCGATACATACAGACATGGTAACATGAGCATCGGCACCGCTGAGATGTCTGACTGTTCAGCCCATGGATGTATCGAGGCTGACCGGTTCTGTATTTCTTTATCATTGTTAGATGGTTTGGAGAGATGCGTAATATTAGTTACAGAAAACTATCGTATATAGTTGTGAAATACTAATGATAGCCGAGGACTGGTTGGGGAAGGTTACAAAGCACTTAAAAGCTAATGAGCGAAAATGATAATTGATGGTCTGTACATCAATAAATGATATCGGCCTCGCGACCATCGTATTATAACGAGAGCCTTGACCAATGTGAGATACTTCCGGTCAAGGAGAAATTCATCAGCGCCAAACATGCTTTCGCTAATTGCCCAATTTTCCTCTCCCTTTTCTTTGTTTTTCACTTCCTCGCCCACATTCGCAATCCTAACCTCCACGGAGTACCATCAGTACTAAATACCATCAATTCGTCGAGATCGGCTGTCGTTCTGTCCATTTTGGCCGGTGGTTGTGGTTATCATGGATTATTTCTCCCTTCTCTTTTTTCTCGTTAATAGCACATTAATTGTATGATAACGGTCATTCTTTCCCTGCATGGGGGTCACTCAAGACTTAGTAGTGCAAATTAGCCAATTGTAGGATCGGAAAGAGTGATACGTTCCCATGTTTTGGAGAATCAATTAAGGAGTAGATTTATCAAAACATTCTGTGGTTCAGAAACTTTCTCGTTTTTTGGAATAACTCTGCTTAATCTCAGAGAATCTGAATGAAGTGCTAATTAAGCGCTGGCAAAGACAGAGTTACTGTACTGACATTCAAAGAACCTTTAAACAGAGACCTAGAGATGCACTGTGTATTTTCAGCCAACTTCGAAGTCTTTATTTCATTTCATACACCAGATGCGATCTAAGTACTAATCATAGTTTATACTAAAAAAAGCCGATGCGAAAGACATCCGCACGTTACCTTTAGTCTTCAAATGTTGGAATGGATCATGAATTGTAGATCTGGTTTAAGCTCAGACATAACGAGCTTCTAAAAGGAGCCCCCCCCCCCCTTCTCCCCCCTCTCTCTCTCTCCTCTTCGGAATTGGTTTCAGTATTCATTATGATTATTATTGAATTCAGAAAATGTGTAATGTCTTCACTCTTTGTAGGGTACCACAAAGGGATTTTATATCATGGGTTAAATTGAAAGGTTTCTATGGTTCTATTTTGGTGATACAGCAATAAAATAGTGCTTCATCTACCATTAATGTCATTATCAAGGGGAGAAATATCGTAGTTTTGTTTAATATGTCACCATTCAAGCAAACTATAGTGCGAGGAATTACGCACTAGGAATGGGTGTATCTGTGGCCAATGTGTCACACCGTTATTGCATTCGATTTGGCCCTGTCGTTTTCATTTAATGTGGTGCAGTTTGTACTTTGGTGCTAATGAACCGCGCACGGCGGATATAATTTGATAAACACAAATTGCCGTTTTTACCGTGACATTTAGTGCAAATTAGCGTGTTTTGATTAAGGCCTAGCCACTGCGCCCGTAATTGGTTAAATGAGGCGATGCAGCGAAACGAACAATCGGAGAAGAGGCCCGCGCGTCGCGTTGGTAACAGTGCCCTAGCGAGATGCCGCGTGGGATGTGAGCTCGGCCGAAACTCTCCGCACAGCCGTTGTGGGGCGGGACAGCACTGAGCAGGTCGGATGCTTGTTTAGCAAGATATATCCCACGTGGCAGACATACAAGAGGGCAACAACAATAGGTCCCTGCCAAAGGAAAAAAAAATGGAGGCATTGAAGTTATAAATTGATATCATTAAATATCAATTATTACACCAACGTTTCCCAACAAAACTCAGTCATTGTGTGGACAGTTATATATGTCCATTCCCACCCGAATTACTATCAAATATATTGTCAAAGCAGATGAGAATTGTCTCTGTTGTTACCAGTGTCATCTTCGTCTGCCTCCTCAGTGTGGGGTTCTCACAGACGGTGTCATTAGGCACTGGATGAGGCTTCGGGGTTGGCTTGGTTCCCTCTGCACCTGTTTAGACAACGGATTAATAAGATTGAATCTGAAATGAATTTACATAGGAAAAATGCAGTCATTCATTTTGTTTTCTATTCATTTCATAATTATGTCCAGAACAATTAATGTCAAACACGCATACCCCTTGCGATCAACATAGGAAAATATCACGTTTGGGGTTGAAGGCAGACACATAATGAAATATGACAACGGGAAAGTAACGGCAATGGACAAAGGGACAGGAAAATATGAAACACGATAATTTGAAACACGGTTTGTAAAATAACGAGCTTCTGGATGGGACGAGTAACAAACTCGACAGCAGAGAAAATAGAAAATATATTTGCTGTGATATGCGAGCAGTAGGCATAATCATGTACTAGCCATTATGATGTTTATTATAGCGATATATAAGGCTGTAATAACAAGATTACCGGAGGAATTCAATCAATTGTAATACGTTCTTATCCTACATAATTTTTATATATCCTTTGTATGTCTATAATCTTAATTATAATCATAACCACATACTCAAATGTTACCCATTCTATACATTTGTACCCTTTGCGAATGTAGTTGTAAAGAATGATTGTAATTACTGTATATATAATTATTTTGTTAATTTTGTCTGTTTTTAATTTGAAAGTCTATGTATACTGTATACGGGGCTTCCTTAAAAAGCAAGTCTGCTGGATATCAGCAGAATTGAACGGAATGTCCTTGTTAAAAGGTGTTGCGAATGAATGAATAAGTAATAGATAGATAGGTAGATAGATAGATAGATAGATTAGATAAATAAATAAACAAATATGTATATCCACTTTATCTGATGTGATAGATATTAACACTGTAAAGTTATATACTACATAAAGACATTAAATATACATTTAAGATAGCGAGAGAGGGAAAAAGACAAGGAGTGAGTGTGTATGTGTGTGTGTGTGTGTGTGTGTGTGTGTGTGTGTGTGTGTGTGTGTGTTACGAGTGAAAGAGAGAAATATAAAACAATAATATGTATTTACTGAAGGTTATATCTTACTGGTCATACGTTATCATAGATTTACCTATAGATACCGAATTAAAAAAAAAAGAAAAAAAATCGAGTTGGGCCGCATCCACGAACACGATGTCGATGTCCGGTCACTCCAGAACGAAGACGTCATCGTCTTAGAACATCAGCCTCACACCTCGTTCCATACACAACGTCAGCGTAGATTTCTCGTTGGCCATGTCCCTCCTACACATCATTAGGACAGATCGCCAGTAGTCCTGTGAATGATGCATGGAGAATTGTAAAGTTCTTTCGTTCATGCCTTCGATCATTTTTATACCTTTTAAAATCGCTTGCATTTCCAAAACCATGCTTTTCTCTTAAAAAGAATGCACATTTCCAATAGACATGGTTCTCGTATTCAACTTCGGCAACTGTTGAATGACTAGATTAAACTTTGATTTGAGAGAAATTAATGTCGAGCTCAGAGCTAATGGGTACATAATGTGTGAGAGTCTTCACGGATTCACCAGTGTGAGTAGGTTGGGAAAATGGGACACCCGCATTTCCAAACGGCCGGGTCCGTCGGCGCTGGCGCACAGGAGCAACTGCGTGCAGGTCCCGCCGTCGTCAATTCTCGCATATCTTTTTCTCCCGCGCAATGCAATCGTCGTCTGTCAATATTGACTTTCTGTAAAAGGATGCCAAGCCAGGCATGGGTTGATCTTATCACTGTGTGTCTAAAATCTTACATTTCTTTGTTTGACACAAGGGGTAATACTCCATTTTGCTCTTGTGGCATTCAAAGTAACATCATGAGGTGCTAATCAGTCACACACTTCTTTCTCATGTTCTTGTTTCTCACCTTTCATAAAGCAGATTCACGAAAATGATAATTTTTTTGTATCATCTCTTAATTGTGTTTTTAACTCGCTGCCTACTGGAATCGGATGAGCCCTGTATTAACTCATGAGAATTACATAATCTTGGAGGCAACGGAATAATGTACTGGATAAAAACTACTCTCTAAAAAAAAATCGAGTGAAAATATTTACTCTTGAAGGAGTGAATTAAAAAAGAGTGAATTTAGAGTGAAATTGGAGTGAATTTCGAGTGAAAATGTTCATTTTCACTCATTTTGGAGTGACCTCAGGGATCACTCGAAGATTTTGGAGTGATCCCTGACGTCACTCTAAAACGAGTGAAAATGAACATTTTCACTCGAAATTCACTCCAATTTCACTCGAAATTCACTCCAATTTCACTCTAAATTCACTCTTTTTTGCATTCACTCCTTCAAGAGTGAAAATTTTCACTCGATTTTTTTGAGAGAGTCTATGAATAATGTCATTATGCAGTTGCTGCAAGGCATGCTTGTTATTGCACCAGGAAGCACGGAATCAAAGAAGTATGATTATACAAAATACAAGCATCCGACCAATTTCTGGAATTGCGCAATCTTCTGCTTTGGTTGACATGCCATAAGATATCATGAAGCAAAATATCACTTTTATATCTTTCTTGTTTTTCAAATTTGAATATGTTAAGAAATCATTTTAAAGCGTGTCAAAATCCTTTCATTGTCTTCATCAAGTATATTTGTTTTTATATCATAGTCATGTTCATATTCATGATAAATGATGCTAGTTTCAAATTATAAATGAGTCCAGTGTTTGATTAACGATAAAATCATGGCTCTCCCTTTCAGGCCCTGAAAACTGCACGATCACACAACGAATTTTCATCACAGACACATTTACTGTCATAAAACATTGTAAAATAAAAGAATAAGCTCTGCTTGATTATTTTCTTCTTCAATTCAAACCTTCGGTACTTGATCACCTGTCGAGGCATAATAGTATCTTAATTTCATTTCAGTTCATTCAGGTTCATTCGAAACCATATATTGATAAAATTTCAAAACGAAGTATTTCATGTGTTACAATTTCAAGTTAAATGACATCATTATCCTTTGAACAATGGAAGATAAGTATTTATGCTTGTAAAACACGAGACTTTCCTTTGTTCTAGAATGTAAAAAAAAAAGTGTGATGACAATCAGCTTGACAGTATACCCTCAAACTTCTGCTTCCAGTCGTTTACTGGATTCGCTTTGGTTACTACGAATAACAAAACCACAGATAAGTACGTCGCAGAGGGATTTCTTCAGGTATTATGACTGTGAAAAGATTTATTTAGATGACTTATAAAAGCATTCAAATATTCTAACGGTTTGCAAACGTGTGCAATGTATTGTTAAAACGAAACAGGAGCTTAAAGTTATCATTGTCATCTAGAATTTTCAATGCTAAAAGAAAAGAATGAATGTTTTGTCTGCACCCTAATATTAACCGTCTAATCAACTTGCAAATACGTATTGGAAGGCAATTTTAGTTTAGAATATGAAAACCATTATCATTTAAATGTTATTCATTCCACCGTGGATTCACGCTGCAGTTAGGTTTAATTGGCAACGATACAATTCAACGTCGATGCGCGCTAAACGGGGAAACCGCATAATTTCCTCTACAACCAAATTTCCGTGGATGTGTCCAGCCTATTGAGGACAGTAAATAACTATCGTCGCCTGTGTCCCGATAAATGCTATTGAAATGATTGACTCATATGCCTAATTTGACGAATTTCAGCCCGTCGCGAGTTTCTATCTCTCAAATTTCCGGATTTAATTTATCCAACGCTGAACGATTTTCAATACCGACGGCACAGTTATTGGCATATAATAGCTTCAAAAGTCACAATTTCTATCAAAAGAAAAAAAATCGTCATGTGATTGCCTGGAACTTGATATGGCTTCAAATGTTATCAAGCGCGTGTACTATTCCGCTTATTGTTAGAAAATGTATGAATATACAGCATATAGATAATGGTGATTTATAGAGTCAATTCAAAATTCAAAACGAAAATCACCATTGGGATTTGATGTCACATGGGTACTGGATAAAATTGATGCATGATGTTATTCAAGGTCTCAAACCGCTGCCACGACGCTTCTACAGACAATCATCACAGTGTAGTATTCTTTATACTACCATATCTTCTTGGACTCTCATTGTGAAATACGAAATATCCAACAAATTTCGTTGCTTTTATTACTTTACATCAAATGATCTTTTTTTCACTCATTCAAGCAATTTTTCTTTGAAGATTTATATTCTATGAAAAGTAGATGACATTAATAGCCAATAAAGACGAACACTAACAAACAAGGACAGCTATCTTTTTTTATCGTGCAGAAATGTTATGATGGTCATGCCAACGTGTTCATAGTATATTAAAAACAAACACAATCACACACACACATACACACACACACATACATACACGCACACACACACACACACACACACACACACACACACGCGTACACACTAATCATTTCACTCGTCAGTTTTACAGAAATTTCTTCCACCACATGATGTCAATGTCTGATCCTTAAAACTTGTTTCTCTACAGCTCTTTCTTCGAAATGAAAAAAGTGAATAGCACTTATTTTCTTTTTACGAAGGTTGTTTGAGATTTGAGTCAAATATTCTCGGCCAGATGATAATTCATTTTACTGGTTTCAAATAACAGGGGAAAATATTAATGCCAGTTGCAACCAGCACAGGAATGAGAAACGATTGTACAATCTCGCTGATTTATTTATTTTAAAAAAAGACACAAGTATGGCGAAGGACAACATGGGCTAAGCACAGCTTGTTTTGAAGCTGACAGCGTGAAATCACCGCGACTTTATAATTATAATCATGCTTTTTTTTACATTAATGTACGCGTGTGCAAGGTGCTCAGCTTTAATGAGCATCACATTATTTATTTGTTTCACACGCATTTCTGACAATAGGTGAATGCTTTCAAATTTTCATAATTCTCTTAATGTAACTACAGTTCAAGTCAGTTATCGGTATCAGCCAATTACTGAGTGACCACAAGAGGCCGTGTTAAGTTACTCTCCGGCTAGTCACCAAATATCTATTTCTGCTGCAAAATTGCGTATGCTGCCTCCAGAATGTCTCATACCGAAAAAAGGGGGACAAGTTTGGGGCAAGTCCATTGATGACAAAGCCCTCAGGAAGAGGGGCAGTTAGTTTGGTTTTTTGATTAGAAGGTTTCTATGGTATAACATTAAATTTGAATACAAGAATCAACTTACGAAGTATTCCATCCGTGGGGGTGAATATATCGCAAGGAGAACCATCCCAGAGAAAATTCATTTTCGTGCCCTTTGAATAGTTTGTTCTTGGGAGAAGCACACAGAAATATAGATATTGTTGTCATTTGTATGTGTATGAATAATTGCATCTTTATACTATAGTGCTGAATACAACTAGTAAATAATGACGATAATACATTACCAAAAATTATACTGTTTCAAGTTACAAACACCATGACAAACGTCACCATAATTTCTAAATTATATGAAGATACCCTTCCGTGCATCGGGCAGTAATGGAGACCTAAATTAGCTGTGCGCATCATGAACGTAAAGCTTGGCAGGGTCAAAGGTGAAAAGTTTTATATACTAGTAAAGTACGTTATGAGTCAAAAGACTTCATCTTGGTCAATATTGAGGTTTTTCTTCTTAGCGTTTGTGTGTTTGTTGAATTGTGTTTTTCTTTTCCTGCAACAATTTTGTTCACGATAAAGGTTTCCATGAGATAAGGAGATAAACTTTTTTTTTTCAAAAATTGTAATGTCGCAAATGTTGAATTTATAGACTTGCGTGTCAAAGTAAACGAAGAAAATGTAGCTTTAACCATAAACATGATAATACAGAGACATGAATCATAGAGTTCACAGAAAAGTAAACGAGTTGAATGGAGAAAGATGACCATGGGCATTAGCAATTAGAAAAATGACACACTTTAGTTGAGGTTAGAGATATAAGAGGAAAAAAAGTGATGATGCTTTAAGAATACCAAAATTAGAAGGAGAGATATTTAAAAGAAAAGAAAAGAAACGTGAAGAGAGAGAGAGAGAGATAGAGAGAGAGAGAGAGAAGCACTATATGATTGATTTCCATTCGGGTTCTCCGGAAGCGAATTCAGTCTCGAATATCAATTTAATCCAATCAAAAAGCCGTCTTAATCTCACCAGCTGTCTGCGGCGGATGGTCGATCCGAGAAGTCCAGAAATCCCAAATTCCGCATCTTTTAAAAATAGAAGAAAAACACGTGATAATAAAATTGAGGAGGGGGGTGAGGGATAACCCAAAGAGAGATGACCTACCGAAGTGAAGGAACGACAGAAGGAATGAAAAACAAAAGGAAAGTCCGACGGACATAATACGAACTGAACAGACAGATTAATAAGCAAAAAACAAAATAAAACAAAACAAAACAACAACGATAGTATGGCTAGAATGGATGGATGGACGGACTGGAGAAAAAACGACGGTATGTAAAAATTATACAGATTCAGCCATTTCATTCCTGTTATGTCAAAGCCAAATGATAAATGTATCGAATCACTTGTCAAACTGTTCCCACGAGCTTTCCTGCCAAGACGGTGCAGCAGGAAGACTCGTTCCGTGATCACGATATGTTTTAAATATATAATATCAAAAGGATAAGCTCGCTGAATGTGAGATAATATTATTACGTAATGATCCGTGTTGGTAGACCTAAAGGTCCGCAATCTCAAGGGTATGTAGATTACAAGTCGAGTCCATGGAATTAGAGAAATTTTGAGAGAGCAAATCCGCGTGGCTCAGCGCGTACGCCAACAGACGTCCACTGATGAAAGCACACACAGTGATACGTGTATTTTGCAAGGTACGCCAACATCGCCCTATTTGTATTTCGTGGATTTAATTCAACCCACCGATTTGATTTTAAACTACATCTTTGTGAATTCGTGCATGGCTTCCTGTGTGTGTTGTCAGTGGTCCGTGCATTTCGTCACTCTCACTTTGTATCATTACATAGATATGGCAAATGTATGCATGTCGCATGAGGTGTTCTGTTGATACCACTATCGCGTCACCATGGATGGTTTTATCACACTACGCTTTGAATCCGTTGAGGACGAGCTGATTTTGCTACAACACATATTTCCCACAGACACCTGCTCGAGTATACTCAGGACTACAGTCTTCAATGGGTTAATGAACCCACATACACACGTTCAGACAGACAGACAGACAGACTCCACACTTTCCATGCGAGCCGCTATAACTTTTCTGGCTGATTATAGAGCTGAAATCTACAGCCCAGTCAGTGTTGATTAAGAAGCTTAAAACTGCATATTCCAAGTCTGTGTTTAACGGATATAACCTGGCGATTGATTTACTCAGGACCGTTCAAGAATAATGAATGTGTCAATGTTAATCATTTAGCAGTATCTTACGAATGATTGTCGTTTCGTAATTTACTATGAAAGAAATAAAATTGACATTCATCAAGTACAACGGACATAAAATAAAGCTTTCAGAACAAATTTCTATCTGATATTTGAATTTGGGAACAATCAATAGATCTTGATATCCCTTCTACGTATTTACAAACAGTCCACTGATTAAAACGGAATTTAAACCGACTTGAGTTACCGAGCTTTGACAATGGTATTTTGTAGTGCCACCTCTCAAGGAGATAAAATTAGTTTACTTGAAAATGAATGTTCGTTGTGGGGAAAAAAAAAGAAGAGCTATTTGGGTGGGAAGCTGACATGAGCGCCCTCGTAGATTGAAATCACAAGGTAGTAATAGACAAATGGCAAGGATGAAGATAACACCACAGAGAAAAGAAGGAATCCCCTGTGTTGCCGTTTCACCGATTCACTTGTAGATATTAAGGATCAGTTTGTCTTGTCCTTGGTAACAAAAGCAAGATGCGTCTCACCCTTTGTATTTTATTCTTTACAAAAGGTCAGTTGTAATTACACAGTAGGACTGACCCTCAATGTCAATAGTTACAAACATTGTAATGAAAGTGGTAATAAGACCGCTGCACGCAGCAACACAAGCTATCTATTCAAATTAACTTGTGCCACATTCTGTTATTTTGTTATCCGTAAACGCTGTTCTAATAGCAGTCTTATTTCGATATCCATGTTTCTGTGGGTCACAATAAACATTGCGCAAAAGTAAAGAAAAGAAAACGTGACTGACATTCTCTAGGCAATCAACATATCATTTATTGATCGAATCGGCACTAATAACATTTGAAATAATACGTGTATCTATGATCACAATCACCAAAACAGTAATTTTCGTTGAAGATACGTTTATCTTCATTACTGCATCACAAAGACAATGCTAGCATTGAAATAAATCTTACATTATGAGATCAGATCCTATGTAGATCCAGCCAGATTTCAAAATCATAAGCTAGTGCTATCAGACTGAATGAGAATTCCAGACAATAACATCGGTTCATGTTTGCACAACATTTAACAAAATACAAATCTAGTTTGTCATATTCCATGATCTATCTTATTGGCTTATAAAATCACGTGATTGAAGCCATCATGAAAGGTTACCTTGGTAACGCAGCCAGTTCCGATGGGGAGAGGTTGACGTAGGTAGCAGTCTTTCCACTTTGATTGCGTCATAGATAGACTGGTGCATGCTCACGTCCAGTACGTGAATCTATGATATCGAAGGTAAATTGGATCACAGTCGTGATTATGCTTGGCGTCAAAATTTCCGGCGATAATAATTGATACATATACAATGTTTTGTAGATCGCATATGATGGGACTATGCAAGTTTGATTTGATGAAATCGCTGCAGGCCACATAATGATTTTTGTTTTTGCTATATTCTATGCAAGTTGAGCCACTCCAGTGCGAATGTAATTGTCCTCTTTTCGACTTTTTTCTTGACTTTTTTGCTGACATACGTTTTAAGTTTATAACGATGACCAAAATACTGTTGCATCACAACAATTGTATTACTACGCTAACTTTTTTTTTAAATTACAATGACAAAATCATAAAGCCTATCATTATGATAGAAATGGATCTTGTTCTAATTAAGAAATTACGATCTTAATCTTTATCACGGATGTGCTTCATCGTTTGTTGGGTTCAAATAGTTAAAGGGTTCAAATAGTTTCATTTGATTTGATTCATGGTCAACGCTTTTTTCAACACGGATAGCGCATCACATTAAAAATAATGTCATTATTATTGAATTCTAATATTCATTGAACTTATTGTTCAAATGTTACTTAAATACAACTGGGATTTATGTTCTGTTAAGACAGAAAACCAAAATTTTTGGAGAGCAGAGGTTTTTTTTTTAATGTCCAGTTCATAAATTTCGCTTGCAAAGGATATTTCTATGGTTATTTGAGATGTAAGTGATAATAAAGAAAAAATGCAGCATGAGAACTTCAAGGTTTAGAGTGCTGTCACACCAAAGTCTGAACTAGATGATGTTAGGATCCATTCTGTGGTTGAACAAAGACGCAAAAACATGTTGCATGACTTGCACCTCGATGCGACATCCACACGAAATTTGGAGGATAATAAAGCAAACAGGGAGAGAAAATGGCGCGTGTTCAAAGCAAACATAAAATTCGAAGGTGAGAAGGGGAGTCGTTACATATTCTTGTGCAGAGTGGGGAACAATGCAGTCGTATGAATACTTGATGTCCCGTCACCCAACTACTTCTGTTTGCGTTACGGCACCTCTGCAGAGGAAAGATGTTTGGCGAAGCATTAGGCAAGACAAACACACACATATACACACACACAAACTAAAAGAGTGATGGAAACATCGAAAGTGTGTACTTGTGTGTGTTGTGTGTGTGTGTGTGTGTGTGTGTGTGTGTGTGTGTGTGTGTGTGTGAACGATACAGAGAGAGAGGGGGGAGAGAGGGAGAGAGAAGGGGATGAGGAGGAACAATCTGGACTTGATCATCGTTACATCATGGCATCAACAGTTTCGTGGAAACACAGCAAGATCAGATCTCCATTAGACGAGAAAGAACGATTCCCACATACTTTGCACATCACTGTCTCTCCGCCATCAACTAGAGAATCTCATCCAAAGAGATTTTCCCCAGTAAATTAATCTCTTTGATCTCATCAGATACCTGTGTGGCAAAATTTTACAAATTACAGCTGCAATGAACGAAATATTGTTTTAAAAAAAATCTGCGAGAACTGTATGGATGGACCTGTTGATCTCTTATAAAAGTTTTTTTTAGTGGTGTTAAGGTGTATGTTTGATTCGAGTTGACGAGAAAGTGAACTGAGGTAAATCAATAAAAAAATAATATAGGCCTACTATCCTTACATGAGAGGTTCTAGAGATAACGTAGAAGTGTTTGCTGAAAAGTAGATCCAAAGTGAGGTAGACAGATAGAGAGAGGGGGAGGGGGCACAGATAAAAGATAAAGAAAAATACATTGGTGATACGGATTCCGTGTCACTTTCGAGAGTCGTGAGAATGAAAGAAATACTGAAACCACGTGACCTTTAGGTGGGTGGCATATCAGCAGAAAGGATTTACCGTATCTCTGGGAGAGAAAGTGGGGAGATATTTCTTTCCGAATATCCAGTTATATAACCTTGGGAAGTAAATCTATTTCGACAGAAATTCCTCAGTTTGGGTTTGAGAGTGTATTAAAACATTTCCATAATTCTTGAATGCTTGTGGACAGAGGATTACTTACCTTTTTGTTAATTCAAATCTAAGACGGAATCCTTTTGTATTGCAGAGGTCAGAGTTTGAGCATTGTTGGAGGAGCAGGGGATTTAAGGCCAAAATATGCTGAATGGAATACACCAAGCATTGCACAAGTCAGGAACAAATGGAGGAGAAAATATATGTAATGATAATAATGTCCAACAGGGTATCTTTGGCTTATTTCCCAAAGAACAGTTTAGCAGATTCTTCTTTATTTAGCACTGTTCGGGCGCAGGTATCCCTAAGCCGCCTAAATGGTGGGCGAAAGAAGGGAGGGGAACCCAATCGAAAGTTTATTGACGTTGGGATTCTTCAAAGCATAACCCCTCTTTTCATTTCAGCGGGGTTTGTTTCTCACGGTGCGACCAAGCATGCATATTGATTGCAAGGGCTTACATGGGATGGTGGGTCCCATTTATGGCGCGGATTAGCGGGTAATCCACAGTTTTCCGTCCAGTTCAGTCGTATCCGCCGTCGCCAGCCAAAGTGGATAGAATGCCCCTTTGACTTGATTCTAATTGCTCGAGACAAGGAGATGGGGGGGGGGGGGGGGGGGGGGAAGAGGGGAAAGGAGCAACCACGCATCATAAATGCAATCAATAATAACGAAAGAAAGACGACCCTTACTCACTTAAAATGAAAATGAAATGAAAGATACATTTCGTAGAAAAAAAGATTTCTGAGTAAGTTCGTCAAGTCCGAATCGGTTTCATTTCTCGATAATATGGGTGTGCTTTAAAGATAGTTTTGTATAATTAAAGTATGACATCTGAATCAACAACGAAGTAAATTTGTTATACAGTATAACTGGAAATCGGGTTCTTTTTTTATTTCAACTGCAAATTCACTGTCAGGGGCGCTCCTGCAATATTCTTTAATCTATTTTGAAAAAGGATTCCTGTAAAGATTCAGTTACAATGTCATTCATCAGCCAAAATTCTGATATGTCTGAATTTTAAAGATGATACTTCAGTCATGTACGATCGAAAGCGTGAGTGAAAGCAAAGCAGACAATGAAATAATTTCAGAGAGATCAGGATAACCTTGTTCATCATTCCTGTGCATTCCATCATGTGTATTATCCTGAGGAGTACCTTTATGAAATCTTTGAAATTGAATTGCAAAGTTAAACTACATTTCGAAACCTGTTTGCAGATTAGAAATAAACTGTTGATAGATAGGTAGCAGGTATTTAGGATCTATGCGATAAGTTTTAAATATGGTTTTCAAGTCATCAGTGTACGAAGGGGTTATAGATGAAGTTAAAATATCGGATAGCCGGTTTGTTCCAGTGTAACCTTATGAAGAGAGTATCTGACGTTACATAACTTGAGCCCCGTGATCTGGTAATGGTCACTCAATTTTCATCCAGTTTTGACACATTTGCTGAAATCCTTGTAAGCTTGTCCACAACTATAATCAACGATGGTGTGTCCTGTTTCATATGATGAAGTAAAAAATTACATTGGTGCAATATTTAAGCAGAATTCGTTAACGCCCAGACACCTGCCAGGGGTTACTCGCTTGGACATATTATGCGGTGAAAGGGACCAGAAGGCATCACCGCTGTGACGCGGGTGGAGCTCGGGCACTTGGTGAACGGAAACCAAGGGTGGTTTGTTGTGTTCCTTCCCTATGTGTCAAGTAAACAGACGTGCCGCCAAGTGATGCGCACACATTCTGAGAATAAAGGGTAACATTGATATCGGCCTTGCCGTATATTAAACTCTATATCACTGATTCCACAATGCCAGATCGTCGATCTACACACCTTCTTTGTTGGCATTTCTCTCTCTATTTTTCTCTTCTTTTCCACCTCCTCATTGATTCTGCACCCGTCTGGAGGATTTGCACCCAACAAAGGGGTGTTTTCACGGCGAGATCAGGTGTGTATCCTGCTGGGGATTACACAAATCAGCTAACAGTGATTCTGACCCACTTACTAAAGCCAGTCCCATTCAAATGACAACCATTTGCTACTATATCAACTAAAGAAGATCTTTGGTATGAGATAATATACCCCCCCCCCTTCAATCCGTCAAGAGAAATTCAAACCGCAAGAAGAGAAGTCCCAAAATGAGTGACGTTCGGTTTGTATCACTACTAGTTACTGCTCATGTGAGTCGTCATCACTTTGAAATAATTCTAGAAAATTCAATTTACCTTTTGCGGTGGTGATATGGTCTCCAGTGTTGTCTGTAGTAGAGCCATTGTTGGCTGTTCGTCGTTTTTTCCCAATGTTTTCCCAATCTGAAAAACAAAAACGGAAGAATGAATCAATGGTTAAAGGCGCTTCCCGTTTACCAATTCAGTCGCCACTTTCAGCGAGTTTTCTTCTGTAACAAAAATACATGAAATACAGCACATACAACTATTATAATAAATGAACACAGGAGCAAAACAACGGATGGCTTTTATCAGAAAATAGAATGATGGAGGAACAATCACGAAATAAAACACAAATGGAGATTGACTGAAATGATGGATTTTGCCAAGTCATGATTAAATGTTTGGTG
Organism: Diadema antillarum; assembly: GCF_040938485.1. Taxonomy (NCBI): domain Eukaryota; kingdom Metazoa; phylum Echinodermata; class Echinoidea; order Diadematoida; family Diadematidae; genus Diadema; species Diadema antillarum. Next base: position 361,394 of record NW_027271573.1, on the reverse strand, counting down.
CTGGAGACGTATACTAGAATAGTGCAGTAGCATCCAAATCTGTCCTGGAACATTTTGTTTTCAAGGAAAAAAGCAGATTGAACTCTGAAGAATGAATTCGATCACCTTAATTCGTTGCACCAAACAGATTCTCCACAGAAAAGTGGGACTTCAATACGTATATGTAGGTCTATAATTTGGGGAGCCGGAGGTTAAGAAGAGGCGAAATGCTAAAAAGATATGACTTATTTTGATGAAAATATCGATGTCATAGAAAAGTAATTAAAAAAGCAATATACAACCTTAACAACGGACAAACTAAAAAAAAAAAGATGAGTAGGCTATCTTTTTAGTATGCATATTTTATCAACACGTTTATCTAAATGCACTTTCATTAATACTCAAATTTCGTGTAAAATGAGGAAAAAATATATGTGCATAATATAGATATATATCCATATATACATGGTAGACTGAGATAGCTGTTTGTGTGTGTGTGCGTGAGCATACGTGTGTGTAATTGTCATTATTTCCTTGTATCATTTAAGTCTTCTCTGATCCAAGCAGACACACTGGAAATGAATGCTAAGGCTAATGACAGAGTTTCTAGTGCACCCTAAAAAGCGTTATTCCGTATAAACTCTTTCGTACGTATGTGCAAACGGGAAGCCCTGCATATTTTACGTTGAAAACATTTTCTGGTGCGAGGTGACTTTCCATTATGATCTAAATCCTGTTTAAATTCACCTCAGTCTATTAATTCTTTAAAAGACGTTTAAAAATGTTTCTTTTTTTTAAGTGTCTTCTCCGCCTTAAGGATTGTTCTCGTGACTTCGTTCGACCTTCTGCGCAAGGTGACATAAATTCCATGTTTTCCTTTAAATTTCTGCCATCTCCTTCGAATTTAGTGCGATTTTTTTCCCCCTGTATTTTCGACCAGACAATGTGTTCCCCTCTCCCTTCCTTTTATCTGCATCCCAAATCGTCATCGGGGCGAAACCTTGGGGTCTATCAGTCTGGGGTTTCTGTCTGTAGGCCTGGGGCAAGGTTTCGGCAGTAGTTCTCCGGCTCACTTCCATTCTACCCGATAGAAAAAAGAGAGGTCCAATCCAACGGTTGTACAAAATGTGCGATATCATCGCTTGGAAAAAAATGAAAATAGAAAAAAAGATTGTGCGTTAAATATTTATGATTTCGTTTTGGTCTTCAGACAGACGTCGTCACCCGAGGGAAATGCAAAAATCCTTGAGTCTGTCTAAATTTCATTAATGATCAGCCCCTGTTTTGATTGACACTCGATACTTGTTGATTTTTCCCCAAATACCTGATTCAGTCGCTGACAAATTATCGCTTGCACGATAGTCAAAAGAATGTTTTATATCTAACTTATTTTAAGTTGTCATTATAAAAGTATTTTTGTTATGTTAATCCTCCTCCCGTAACAGAGTTTCTGAGTTTTCGGCTGTTTTTATCTTTAAGAGTGTGTCATAGCTTTTTTTTAGGTCATTTTGTCTTGAGTCGTGTATGCAAGTGGATTGAAACGAGTGCAAACCTACCGCTCTGCATGTTTCATTATTTTCAGGTTACTTTGTTTGTTTGTTTGTTCATTTCCATCTAAGAAGATGGCTGGATAGCCCATATTCAGCTACGTTAAGCTGGTCTTCCATGGGGTCCAGTTGGATGTGAGGTGGAACAACTTTGCGATGGATGAATGAAGCGGGATCTTTTACGTGCATGAGTTGTGACTCTCTCATACTTGTGTACGATCATATAGATTAAAAGATATGCTCGATATCTACAGTGCTAACAAAATGACAAATGGAACTAATGTAGAAAGCACTTTCTACAAATGAGAGTCCAATTTTTGTTTCTGAGCTCATTCAAATTCGTCAACATTTATCAAAGAAATGAATCAAAGCGTCAGACGGTCAGATTGGACAAAGTTGTTAAGCTAACTGTTGACAAATGTGTAAGAGTTTGGCTCTATAAAGCTTTGAAAGATAGGAGATACTTTATCGAATTCAGGAGATTGATATAAAGAGGATTAGCTGGTTTGATGGAGCTAGTGAGCTGAAGTACTATTGTTCCTGTTCCTAAAATAGAAGTGGAATTACATCCTCTTTCTTGCGGAACAAAAAGGGGGGACAAACGATGTGGGGGTCCAACAGACACGAGGTTTGGTCACCATAAGGCGTGGCGAATCGTTGGTCTTCATTTTGGGTTAACTTGCAGTGGTAAGGATTCAGCCACACCCCTACCCCGCCGCTGAAAAAAATGTCAATCTGATGGTCAATCGATCGAAGAGCTGTCCGTAACTGTGTTTCTTCTACTGAAAATACTTTTCGAAACACTTTCCAAAACACCAATAATAAAGATCAATAGTGAGGGCAAACGGAATGCGATCGCGTCTTGTATTTTTAGCCGACAGGACACGGAACAGTGCGAACAATTAGTCGATTATTTTGTTTGCAGAGATCATCGACCAGCAGAGTTTGCTGAACTTTTCATATAAATCGGAGATGATTCTTAAGGTCTATGGATTGTCTCCCTGCCGTCACTGGAGCAATTTTCGTTTAGATTTATGCATCCCGGAGAAACATCAGCACTTTATTTTTGAAACATATTATTATCATTATATTGTCTTCAAATTTATAATTGATAAATATCAATCGTTTTGGTAAGGATCAACTGTAATATGGAGCCTGCTCGCAGAAGGAAAGAATTATATGATTGTATGCTTAAAGTGCATGCCTATATCTTATCAGTAATTTGTTGAGAGAAACAAAATACTTCAAAAATAATGACGACTTCAGCAAGCGTTACCCGGATACAGCTCTTATTGTTTCCAGTTGCGGTGTGTCACTCAATACCGTGTAACAGCAACATCCTAGTCACGTGATTATTATAATTATAGTCACTGCTCTTCTTTCCTTTCTTAAATATTTCATCGACCTTGACAACACACACGCACACACGCGCACGCACACACACACACACAACACACAAATCGACAGTATTATATTATACTAAAGGGACTTAGAGAGCAGCGCATGCATTTACTTTGAGAGTTTCTAATTCTGTTGTACTGATAAATCCAATAAATAATTTCACCATGTGACATCATCAGACAATTCAGTAAAATAAATTTCAGGAGGTAATTTTATCACTCTATTGCTTCTGCCGTCAGTTCTGGGCCCTGTTTTATCACAAGATATAACCGATTTTAAATTTCCTTAACACACAGGCTGCCATAGACTTATAATAGAAATCAACTTTATAATCAATCTAAATCTTCATAAAACAGGGCCCTGATAACAGTCATGATCAACAGTACTTCCCTAAAATGTTTGCTGCATTTGTTAAAGTCAGTTTTTGCGTAGAGCAGAATAGATTTCTTAATGCAATAGTGAATTGTCCGTTCGATAGAGTTGCTATCTACGTACACTTTTCTCTGAATCAATTTCAATTTATCCTGAATATATCATAATCTACCTTCATTAAAGTCTCAGCTGCAATCTGTACAGCAAACTAAATCCTCTCCTTCATCTATCAATTCGAGCCTAAAATGCGGCGAAGTACAACTGCTTCTCTTTTTTTCTTCATTTTTTCTGCTTTTTTCCTAAATCCTGTCTCTTTAAGTTGTAATTATCCAATGCATAGATAAGAATTTTCTTCTACGGCAGTATTCATATCCGCAAATATCACAACTTATAATTGTTTTTTTGTTTTCTATAGTTTTACTTCAAGTGCAATCAGTGCGAGTTTTTTTTGGGACAGGATAATTGACAAATGGAACTAAAGTGCACACTTTTTTTTAAGGCTTTTAATGGAATTGCTCAAAGTCGGTTTGTTTTCAATGAAAACTATATCAGAACTATGAAAAACAATAATGATGAAAATAAATAATTAATGATAATGATAAACAATGATAATGATAATGAAATTGATGATGATAACATTAATGGTTTTTATGGCCGATCAACAAAAAATTTTCATACCAAATTCCCTAACTACACGTAGGAAGAACGTTGTTTTTTGTGTCCTAAGTTGCGTTTTTGAAACTACCAAACATATACTTCAACGATGTTTTTCAGACTCTTGAATATTTTTGCCTTATCTGTTTATTCCACGCATGTAACGCATCACTTATGTTTTCAAGGAAAACTGGAAACATTCGGAAACTTTATGCGCGACGACTACACTGATAATCGACTCATAAGCGACAGGGTGGAGGGCCTACTCTGCCAAAAATACGGTTTACAGTTCCTTATAAAAGAGGGTTTCGTTTTTCCCCGAAGGTTCGTTAATCCAAAAAATGAAATAAGGTTCGGTAAACTCCAAAGGGTCTTCAGTACGCACGTTCTTTTTCATTTTTGGGATAAAACAAAACCTTACATCATTTTTCTGACAAAACGAAACCTCTGGAAATAATGAACCTTCGGCGTAAACGCCGCAAAAATGATGCTCGGATTAACGAAACATCTAGGTATAGGGAACTGAATGTGTTTTCGGAATAACGAAATCTTACGAATAATGAAACCTTATTTTCATATTCGGATTAAACGAAACCTTCGGAATGACGAAAACACCATCCGAAAATTACTACCTGCTATGAAGACAGTTTTGATTTTAGTTGTGGACATTTCCTGGGGCTACTTATGCTGTCTGATCTTGTCTTTCATCAGAAAAACGAATAGATTTGCCATTGTCTCGTTTGATTTATGTGTGTGATCAAACTCAGTCTTAAGAAACGGAAAATGGGAAATTAATCGCGTTTTTGTCAATGCTCGTTTACCTCATTTCCGATGATATCGATCAAAACGCCATCATATTGTCTCAAACCAATCAATATGCCATGTAAAAGTTGTTTTTTTTGTTAATTCTTTTATATCAGGTCGGAGATTAATATTAAACTTGAGGAATTATATTCACGCAGGGAGTATGATTATGATTTATATCATTCACAATATGACGTACAAGGGTCGGTGAAAACTATGATTAAAAAAAAGATTATTTCCTTTTCGTCTAATCCTCCTCAATTATATGTTAAACAAAAACTTCTTTCCTCTTTTTTTGTCTCTCTCTTCATGCCTCCATCCCTTCTTTTTATTTCTTTTTGTCTGTCTTTTCCTTTATCATTCTATTTATATCCTGACTCTCATCTACGTTTGTCATGTCGTATTTTCTCCTACAACCCATTTTACCCGTCGTCCATCAACTTTATAGGATAGTCTTTCTCACCCCCTCTCTATCTATCTATCTATCTATCAATCAATCTATCTATCTACCAATCTATCTATCTGTCTATTTATCTATCAATTAATCAATCTATCTATCAATCAATTTATCTATCTCTCAATATATTCATCTATCTATCTATCTATCTACCTATGTATGTATGTATGTATGTATGTATGTATGTATGTATGTATGTATGTATGTATGTATCTATCTATCTATCTATTTATCTATCAATCAATCAATCTATCTATCTATCTATCTATCTACCAATCTATCAATCAATCTATCAATCAATCTATCAATCTATCTATTCATCTATCAATCAATCAAGTCTATCTATCTATCTATCTACCAATCTATCAATCTATCTATCAATTAATGTATCTATCTATCTATCTATCTATCAATATATTCATCTATCTATCTATCAATATATCTATCTATCTATCCATCCATTTGTCTATCAATCTATCTATCTATCTATCTATCTATCCATCTATCAATCTACCTATTTCTGTATCTATCTATCTATCCATCTATTTATCTATCTATCCATCTATTTATCTATCTATCTATCTATCTATCTATCTATATATATATCTATCTATCTATCTATCTCTTCGTACTCTCCTGTTTCTCATCTGTCCTCTGGGCCTGGTCTGCCCCTTCAAACGTCTCTAAGATTATCGTAGTGTGACTGCCGAGTGCCCCAGCGAAGCCCTCACTGATTGACGCGGAGGCACAAGTGCGGCTTCGCCGGGATACGCGCTATATACCGAGGGTCGCGGAAGAGTGCACGAAATCGAGAAAAGTCATCGAGTTATTTTTTGCGGTCGAACTGCCAGAGAAATGATGTTAGGGCAAAGCGGGAGAAGTGTTGTCTGTGTTTCCGTAGTCATGTATTAACGTCTGCGGTCGACGTTGTCTTTCCTAGTATAGTTGCTGTTGGCAAAACCATTTCCTCCCGTAAAAACATGATATTCATCTTGAAACTGAGCTATTTCTTTGTCCGTTTTTGTTTCTGCATGTTTCTCCCTCCCTGAAAAGTCTTTCTCATTTAGACTATACTACTTCTAAACCTGTTGTGAGGAATTTTTTCAATAACTTTGATCGTAGAACACTGTTCTTTTAGGAAATCACACTACACTGGAAAACTGATTACAACCATCATACACGCATAATAGTTGGAGGAACGATGAAGTGGCGTATCTTGACTGGCGAAAGAGTGATAAAATCCGGATGTTCAGCGAAAAAAAAACTTCGAAAGCAAAAAGAGACCGCAAAAAAGTGGGCTCGTTTTCTAGTGCTACATTAAGCCTGGATATCTACGCACTGTCAGCATACATATATGAGACACTCACAGAGAGAGAGAGAGAGAATATATAAGAAGAGGAAAAAGGACTAACATGCATTGCGTAGTGACTTTTTCACTCGTGCACTTTTTGACCCCGCCAGAGTTTCAAATCCCCGAGATAGGATTACAAATGCTACACGACCCCTAAATCTCACCACCGGGTGTGGGGATTGCGCGTTCAGCCTGACAGAGGTGTCAACAAAATGAGAAAAAGGGGAAGAAGAAGGAGAGATAGGTAAATAGATAGATAGATAGATAGATAGATAGATAGATAGATAGATAGATAGATAGATAGATAGATAGATAGATGATAGATACAGATAGATAAATTATTAGCTTGCAGATAGTTGGATAGATAGATAGATAGATAGAGAGTAGGTAGATATAGATATAGATAGATAGATATATAGATAGATATAGATATAGATATAGATACAGATGTAGATATAGATATAGATAAATAGATAGATATAAAGATAGATAGAGATGTATAGATGAATAGAAAAGAAAGGGAAGAGGAAATGTGAAAAGAGGAAAAAAAAGATATGAATAAATGGAGAGAGAGGTAATTTTTAGTAAGATACAAAACAAAGAAAGAGAAATCGAAGAATATTTTGGAGAAAAACTAGTTCTGTTAGTTCAGTAATAATCTATTGCTCATGATGGGACTGCAAACTACAATCACTGCTCTTCAGCAGTACCTACCAAGTCAAACAACTTCGTTTTGGTATAGTTATAAAAGTCACGGTTTGTAATTGTATTTCCATTTATGGTATTTTCCTTAACATAATTATGTTCCATTGATTTCGTAGAACTGTTATGTACATGTAAATGTTTTACTGTAATTGCATTTTGTTGGAAATGAAAGGAATAAAATGATATAAATGGGAGTTTAGTGACACCACAGACTGGGTCAGTGCATAATATAACGTCATGAATCGAAATGTCAAAGATGGCCTAGAATTTCAGAACAGGATAAGTCGGAAACAACGAATATTATACGAAATATACGGATCAGATCGGAGTTTATGGGGTCTTAAAAGACGTGTTAACATCGTGGATAACATTGAGTAAAGTTTTGCCGGTTTGTGTGATTTTAAGATATGTGTCATCATTAAGTACAATCAAGAAATCTGTCAATGCATGGGCTGGCTCTTGGATACAGTACACAAAATGGAGTTTGAATGAGAATAGATGACGTCATGTTCTGCATGTTGATAATCGGAGGGTTTTAAAAAGATCTCGAGTGAGGTTAATATGGAATGAAACAAAAAAGACAATCTAGTGGGTTTGAGGGGAAAGTTACCACGTAGATCATACATTCCCTCTTATATTCAGTCTGTTATCCCTCCCCTTTCCTTTTTTTAATACTTTTTTTTCCAGGAGAACTTTGCTGTAAACACGGGATGTCCTTGGATGAGCATGGGAATAAATTTGTTTCCTGTCGCAGAAGAGAAAGATGCAAATTTAGATAAAATAAACCCCGCGAAATTCCTTCGCGAAAAAGAGTCCTTGAGGGTTTAGCGCACCACAAGTGGGCACGCAAAAGCAATAATTCCTCGAACAAGAACTGCTACCAAAAGGGAGAGGCACCTGATTAAATGATGATGGTGATTTTGGAGGTGGTGGCGGTGGCGGTGACGACCACGATGGTGGAACATTTATCATTTATTTCCTTCCATTCCAGTCTAACAGACACCATGACTCCTAGATTCAAGCATCGACATATTAATCATTTCTTTTTCTATTCGTTACAGAGCATCATTTGTAATTTTACAGTGAAGACTGGTATTCTTTTCTCTTGCATAATGAAAGTGCTTTCGTTTTAGAGAGAGAATGCAATGATTATTGCCTTCTATGGAGCTGCTTGCATGAACATACTGATAACTGTACAATTTTATTGTCCTACTGAAATGCTTAGAGGCTAGATACTCAAAAGTTCATAGGATATCCATTCTTACATCTATCTGTCTGTCTGTCTGTCTGTTTCTGTCTCTCTTACATAAAAGCGATGTGAGTGGATATGTGTACCCCTTCCCTGATTCTAATCATGGTACGATGTGGCTGGGAGTCAAAAAGCACATTGAAAAGACAACAAATTTACAGGCTTATACTTAAACAAAAATAAGTAGAGTTATCAACAACCGTTTAACAGGCAAAATAAGAGACAACAGCTAACAAAAACAAAATCAGGAGAAAAAAGAGTTGCTGAATAATTTCAGGAAAAAAAAAGAAGAAGTAAGCAGCGCATTGTGAAATCATTCCTTCACTGCAGCTCTTCTTTGTTAACATACGCAGTCTCAGTATGACAAATATACGAAGTATTATACAAATCCATGCGTTAGTGCATATGGCATAGATCGCAGATTTGAGTAAAACACGCACACACACACAAATAGTTTTTATATCTTTAATCTTTCTCCTCTTTTTTTCCCTCTTTTTTTTCTCTCTCTGTCTTCTTCTTCTTCTTCTTTTTTGAATGAATTTTCTCATGGTTCGGATTTTTCCTCACTAGTTTATTATTGAATGTCTCTAATTGAATTGCTTGTCCACTTTTAGACACTACGATATAAAATACGGTGTATGAAAGCTGTTGGCCGTGACTTAATAGCATTAATTTAAAGCAATTAGTTCACAATCTGCTTTCCATTTGGCAAATACATTAAAGCTTTGACATCGTGGAATACCGTTTTAACGCTGATCATGCCTTGAGCACATTCACACAACAAGCTTCTTTTTACAAACACGCACACGCACACACACACACACACACACACACACACACACACACACACACACACACACACACATGTCACATACATAACTTAAGGGATATGGCTATTGATAATATAGGACTATAATTGACCTTGTGTAATACCTTGAACTAACAACTGATGAAGCGGACGAAATTGATAAAGCCCTGAGATGAAGCATTATTGTAAAGCTCAATGAGTATTTATCTCGGCTTGAGAGATTTTTTTTTGTTATTTATCCACGTCAATGATGCTACGTTCTGCCATAGTGCAAATGCAAATAATATTCACCTTGCATCTTACAGTCGAGTAAAATATCCAACATTAAGAGGCAAGGATTAGCAATTCAAAGAGTGGGAGGGGTTGAAGTCGAAGCAGCAGAATCAACTCATTTTCCACCCTGTATTCATGTTTTGTTTTGTTCTGTTTTGTTTAGTAGAGCAAAAGCAAATGATTAGAAATTTAATTTGAAACTGGGCATAGAAAGTGATAAATTTTTGTTTTAATTTCACTCAAAGAAACAGTGAGGCTAGTCGCTACCGCATTTAATTTCATGAGGTCATTACCTTACAAGTCCCCCCCCCCCCGACCAGCATGCGAGTCTTCCCTTCTAGGATCTACTCCCTCTTTGAAATGGGGAAAACAATTTAGCTACAGCTCAATGGATCAACCATTTTGTATGTAATAACTTTTAGCACTGGTAACATTCAAGAGAATGAGTTGCATATATTTATGCCAAATTATCGACCGAGAACCCACACGATTTTTTTTAAAATTGTGTATAAGTTGAGTGTGTAGGTGTTTGTAAGTTTGTGCGTGTGTGCGTGTGTGTGTGTGTGTGTGTGTGTGTGTGTGTGTGTGTGCGTGAGTGTAAACAAACAAACAAGCGAATTGTGAGCTGATGACATACTCGTCACCACTGCAGACTAGTGATCACTATTTGCAGACTGATGAAAACGTGTAAAAACGTCTGAACATTTTTCTACCGATTGGCTTTTATCTCAATAATTTATCCCAGTCACCTTGGAAAAGAGTGAGTGACTTAACTTTTCTTAATAATCATTTCCCTTTGTCATATTTTAATAATTTATCATAATTTATCATAATTTATATCATGAACACAACGAGAGAGAGAGAGGGGGAGGGTGATATTTTGTTTTTCCACATCCATGCATCTTCAACAAGTTTGTTGCTAGCGATTTTGTAGGTCCACCAGGTCCCATAATGGCGCTTATATTGGGATTGGCATTTAACAACGACAGCCAGTCAAATCACATCAGATATAGTTTATACACAGGTTCACAAGGACGTAGAGAGCAGACCACGAAATTTGAGAGAATCTTTCTGGATAAATCGACTCATGGTTTTTTTTCCCCATCCATCTCATCATGAAGATTATGTAGGCATACACAGACACATTGATTAGTGATAGATATTTACACACTAATACACTGTGATACTGATAGGGAAAGCATGGGGGAGATAATTTCCATGAACCGCCACTTTTCATTTGGTCCCAAAGAACTCTCGTCTTTGCTGGGTCTTAGAATTATGATCCTACATAAGCCCTGGCCCATTTACAGTAGCCCAAGCGGAATCCCTTCTTTGCCTCTCTGCCAAAAATAAAACACAGCCAACCGATCGACTACATAAGATCGACTATTATTTCCTGACAATCCGTCCGAGTCATTTTTCATCAAAAAAAGTGCATGCCGTTCATTGCCTAAGTGAATCTTGTCATTACTGTCAGATTTAATGGTGGGATGCACCAAGCGGTGAAATCATTCTCTTTTTTGATTTCGGCTTTTCTCATCAAAAGGGGAGTCTATATCACGCGATGCCCGAATTGACGCATTTACTTACACGTATTACTCATTTTCGGCTACGGTTTGGCTATCCAGCGCGTCGAGATAGACACATTGCTACTCCATCGTAATTTTTAATCAAAATTTGCGCGCGTGCGCGGCCAAAATTTTTCATTCGCCGACACACACAAACGCTTACCCCCCTCCCCTCCCTCCCCCGTTCCCCATCTCCGCTATTAAACGTCTCTGATTGTCAGCCACCATAGATGACGTATGACCCTCGCATGGGCTATATTGCGCTGGTAAATAGCAGTCATTTGTTCACGTAAATTGGACTTTATCCCCTAATGGCGAAATAGCCCCAAGGTTGGAAATTACATTGCTTATCTCGGGAGAGAGAGAGAGAGAAAAAAAAAGAAACGGCTAGGGAAAGGGAGGGGGAAACGGGATGAAAAAATATTGATTAATAGATATAGGCGGATGCGCATGAAATAATTTCATGCTATAGTACCGAAGAGCGGCAAGCCGACCTCGATTGAACCTGAGTGACTTGCACGCGCCTAAATGAAAATTGTAGATGCAATATTAGAGCCGGGTAGAAATCTGATTTTTCTTTCCCCCCTTCATGTGCTGATATCATACGCATTCTCCCATTGCGCCTTGATGACATGGATGATTCTTTATGAGGCTATTTTTGCTATCAGTATCCTCTTTTGGGAAGCGACATTGAGATGTCTCGTGTCCGTTGATTTTTGCATAACAGACAATCCGAGAGTTGAGAAATATCCGACCTTGACTAACGTCAAATTTGATATTTCGCTATACGTTGTCGAGATAACACACTGAGTGATATATGTTGGATTGTTCTCTGGTTTGTTTTTGGGTGTTTTGACTTCGTGTTTATCAGGTTGCTTTGGTACGAGTTGCTCAAAGAATCAAAGTTGTTGTGGGCGTCACCTTACCTTTTCGATTTCTCAGCTTTTCCGATCTTAAAATCTGTCGTCATTATTTATCCCCAGAGTGTGGTAGACATGTAATTTAGATTTTTCGATTTATTATGATTAAATATTCAATCTTTGCCTTTGGACTTGGAGTTTAAAAAAAAAGAAAGAGAGAAATCTGGAAATCTGAAAATCTTCTGGTCTAAAACGAGGAAAATGCCAAAGAGCTATTCTGACTGCTGCAGTTTGCCAGACTCTGCGATCACCGCTCAGTGTGTTTTGTACTTTAGCGTTAGTGTAAGTCCGCGAGTAGTTAACCTGTATTTTGTAATAGACTGAAAAAAAATATATATAGGGCCTAATTCTATGTTTTGTCTGCTCTTGCATGACTCTGTGTGTGTATGTATGTTTGTAGACTCTTGCATCTTAATTTTTATCACATGACTCTTGAATATTTTTTTTTGGTAGTAACAAGCTTAGTCAACTGCCCAAGACAGCTGAGGGACTAAATCAAGGTGTATTGATTACACCTTCATGCATTCCTTCCACCAAAGAGAAAGTAATCTGTAATTACACATGTATGAGGTTTTATCCCTGTTGGATCTAATTTCACTAGCATATTATCACTACGTAAAAGTTTGAGCAATTCTGACAAGCAACGAGAAGGCAGGTCAAGTGTAAACGATAAATGACAGCTACCGTCATAATCTTAAACAGCATTACTCTTCTTGGTTTTTTTTTAATGTGAAACCTGTAAGATGGAGACACAATTCTCTCTTGTGAAAAAAGAAAAACACCGAAGAGAAAAGGTGGTAGGAAAAAAGAAAGAGAAAAGACAAAAAGATGAAGAAGAAGGAGGAGGAGGAGAAGAAGAAATGAATGACTTGAATGGACATTTCGGGATGTTTTCAAATAATAATACTCTATTATTGTGTCGCCTATTTTTGTTCTTCTAAATAAATGTAATCATGAGTAGACGATGATACCTTTGTGATGTAGAGACGTGATAGTCGAGACACGTCGAATCAAAGTAGAAGGCATCGTGTTGAGCTGTTTTGAGTTTTCTTCTTCTCTTTAGCTTCTTCTGATCATCTGAAACAAAAAGAAATGTATGTTATGATTCTCAGTCTCATACAGCATCACACATAAACAACAGTCACAGCAGCTGAATAGTTCATTGTCAATAATACTTATTTCAGACCACATTATAAACTAAACCTGAATGATTATCACGTGCCTTATGTATGCACGCCCATTCTTGTTAATCAATGTTCGACATTTTGATGGCATCTTTCTTTGTCAGCACCTTAAATATGTCTTTTCAAGATTGTGTTGTAATTCATTCATTTCGATTGCACTATTATAATATTCACATGATCTATACGCTTATATTACACTGAAATTAACAACAAAGCATCATAATTCCTCTTCTGTTCTCTCTCACACTCTCTGTCTATCTGTCTATCTATCTATCTATCTATCTATCTATCTATCTATCTATCTATCTATCTATCTATCTTTATATTCATATATTCCTCAATGTCTCTAACTTCCGCTGTCACATATTAGTTCATAGGGCCTTCTTACTTTTCTTTGCCTCATAATGAAGTGGTAGAAATTTGTTTCATTTCGGAGTATTCACGTCAGTAAGGGGTAGGGTCATGTTGATACTGGCTCTTGCTTATGGTTTATTAATTCATTCATGTCATACCAGACATGAATAATAGTACTGGTCGATTCCAACATGTTATCATCATAATTTACTGTGTATAATTATTATGTATGTGTGTATATTTTTTGTTTGAATATTATTGACAAAGTACAAGAACTTGTGTTATTACTCTTGATGTAATATTGATATATGAGAGGTATGAAACAAATTGATACTTGAACTTTAAAGGCTACTTATTTCATTTTAAAATGTCATCCCAACAGTTATCTCCACTGCCTTGATTACAATATAATGTTATTCATGTTTTCAGATCTCTTTGTCTCATAAAAATTCAGTAAGATGTAGTTATCAAAGCAAAAGAAAGAAGATTGAATCCTGAAACAACATGAGCATGAATTACTTTCAAGAATAATTATGACAAAAGATTTCCCCTCTTCTTTTACCTATTCTACCTTTTCGTTGTCAATGAAGATTTCCTACATCAAAGTCTTCAACCATTACTTCATTATGTTGATAATTATTTTATAGACTGTACCCTGTGTATAGTGATTGTCAAAAAGACCAGCAGAGGTGGTTATAAACATAAGATTATTCACAAAGTTTGTCGATATTGTCGCCTTTTTATTTCACTGTATGATTAATTGCTGTAACGTCCTGTTTTTACTTCTTTCTTTAGTTCATTTAGCTATCGTTAAGCTTTTACAAAGATTGTTTCCATATCTCCAATCTCCTCCTCCACTTTCACCATCCCACTTAGTCTGGTGTCTCTCACTAGAAGTTCTGCATGTTCGTTCCCACGCAACTTTTCTCGCGTTACTGATGTTACTACCTGTGATTTAAAATTACTTCATTTGAAGGAAAGTCACATGCTAGCAAATGTATGGGCATATTCTAAGGAGACTGTGTCTTCAGATAAATCATAAAAACATCTTAATATCATAACATTCGTTCTTAGCATGAGAAATTCGTTCGTGCCAACTCTGCAGGTGATGTACGCTAATCCGCATGCATAATGTAACATTCGTTGAGCCTGATGGGTATGGTAATAAGGGGATTTCTTTCCAACATTTCCCGGGCTTTGCTGAAATCCATTACGACTTCCAAAGTGTTGGAAGATTTGCACCTAGCCCTACGTGACTAAACGCGATCTTGAAATGTCGCAATTTGTTTATGAGAAGGTCATTATTCGTTTATCATAAAATATCACTTCGCGCTATTTGTTTTTCGTCTCGGCTACCGCTGTATACGGGAGCGCACGTGTTGTGGTCGGCCGTGTGATCCTGCATAGACGGGGGCACATCGCGAGCGCGCACCGCGACGGGGGGAGGTCAGCGTAATTTACCGCCTAGCTGGCCGCGCTGACACGGCCGAAGGACAAAGTGCCTATTCAGCGTTGCTGCCCTTCACAAAGGGGGTCCTTTAGTTCTCCTTTATTATCTCTATCCCACTGGAAAGAAGAAAACACGGGTCGAATGAGCAGGAATGCCACGAATTACGTAACTGGGGTTTACAGAGAAATACGATGGGCTCAAGAAGTGGAAATGATCTCAAAGGGTGTAACTGGGAATGGCGGCTAACTTGCTGTAACACTCATTCTACCCTCCCACGAAGTGCGTTTGAGCAATTCTCGAACGGAAAGGACAGCGAAACAAGAATTTATTATTTCGGTTTTGTTTGCAAGAGTAGCCCCAAGCGCCGTGTCACAAAACTACCTCCTACTTGATTATAATCCGGGTTAGCTTCTTCCCATAGTACTTCATTAAGGGCTTGTGAATTAGATAGTGGAAAAAAAATGTATACTGAAAAAAGCTGTTAATAGCCTGAAAAGAGGGATGGCGAATTACACGGCTTTCAAAGCGAGAAAGCTTCTATTGAGAAATTTGTTCTCTTCACACATCACACCGTTATGATTCACCAAGGACTTCTCATTATACGTAACAATGTGTGTCCCTCTGTTACTCTTTTTAGGTAAACTTTCTCTCCCCTTTTTTTTACAGGAAGAGGATCCACCAAAATGAATAATAAAATTGCGTGAAGTTTCCTTTGAGCGCTGACCTTCTTATCCATCTATTTTTCTATCTACCAACTTCAGTGATCCAGTATTTTCTCTCTCTCCTCTCTTTCACTTATTTACATGGGTTTGAACGGAGCAATCTACTTCAACCTATTCGTGGGTTAGCAATGAAATAATTGGGCTCTCAGTCAAACTTCAACAACAAAAACTACCTGATACCGTTCTTTCAGTAGTTGTATCGTGTGCCCTCGATATCTACACGTCTTCTTGCAGGATCGACATGAATTGAATATGACGAGTAATACGATCATAGCCCTGAGCCCAACACCTCCATAGAGAACTAATAACAAATGGATGGTATAGGTAAATATATAAATAGATAAGTCAAGATGTGCAAGATAGATATACATTATTATAATGGTCCTTAGACACATTCAATCAGTAACGTGCAAACGTTTACGGACAGAAACGTATGAAGAATAGAATATTGATATAGTTGGTTAATTATATAATAGATAATAATCATAAATAATTAATTATCGTCATGCATCTCTACAGCTCTACATCAGATGTATGATAGCATTCATGAAATCTTATTTCCTTTACCATTGGTTTTGTCTTTGCTGTGAGAGTCAATCATACTCGGTTGCCATCACAAGAGGAGAAACACTATTGTTTCTATTACAATGTTCAATATCCGGAGAGGTGTGTTCCAACATGAAGCCAGAGCCAGGGGAATAGTTCTAAAGAGCACCCTCTTCGGCCCACCTGTGCCAGGCTAGGTCGCCCGTACACCTGTGAACTCTGTTCAAAACTATGGGCCAAGTTCATAATGAAGATGACATTTCATGTACATGTCGTAGCCCAAGTATAAAGGCAGAGTGGGTATCAATACAGTTAGGTGCTATTTTTATTTGAACGCTTTCTATGTTACACAACTGGAATCTCCAGGTTAGATGAGTACATTGTATTTTGCTCCACCGTGCAGGTCTAATGTGGTTCATGAACGCGACAAGAGAAAACTTCACCCACATTCTTGTGGTAATATATTTCACTCTCTATCTTTCTCTTTCTCTCTCCCATCTCCCTGATTCACCCCCACCCTCTCTCTCTTTCTATTTTTCTTTCTCTGTATTATTCTCCCGTTACTCCCTTCTCTTTCTTATACTTATTCACGCTAAAAACACAAACAAAAGGGGGCATTCTTTCACAGGTTGGTAATCCCTCAACCTGGACCCAAGGAGAGGGACAAGTTCTGGAGCCTAATTGGCCATGAGGCTTACACAAAAAAGAACCAAGGAAAATGGATCGGAGCGGAGTGGCGGATTACAGTTTAAAAGAAACGAAAATAAACCTTTAGTTGACGAATGACAATTATGACGTCATGAAAATCTACAACAATAGTGTAAGAACGATGACCAAACGTTACCCAAACTGGCACAATTAATACTTTTCAGAGGCTGCGCTACAAAATAGTATTTTATGAAGTGCTTTATCTGCTAAATCATAATAGAAAGTTGTGATAATAACATGCAAACCCCTTCTCTTTTTGTCATTCTCTTTCTCATACATGATTTGCATAAAGTCACATAGTATGCGCAAATCATAATACATTAAATTTCTAACTTAATTTAATGTATATCAATAATACATTACTAAAACAAACAGAAAGAGCGATAAATGAATAGATGAGTGAACAGACATGGAGAGAAAGAATCATTGCTAAATTTAATCATTAAGTATAAAGCAAAAGGATTTCATATTTACAAGTTATTATTATAAAAATCAAACTTACAAAAGTGTGGTTTGGTTTCAAATAAATGTCTTGTCTTGAACACATAATCATAAGTTTAGCGAAGGCTGAGAAACTGAAATGGAAATCCTGATATACTTTTCACAATTATTGCTACTACCTGCCCATATAATTTTTCTTTCTTTGAAGTACGGAGACATCAGAAGGTGCAGGAACTCGTAAGCCACAGGAGAGCATTACGTTTAATGTTGAAATAAATGAAATGAAATGAATGTTACCTCATTCTGCCTACCAGTCGCAGAGGCAACGTAACTATCAAACAATGGCAGATCGCGGCCATAGTTGTATCTTCGTGATGAGTTTATGGAATGATATTCGATGCAAAAAAAAATAATAACTAGTGCAACTGCATCTTCTTCTTCCTTCCCTATACACCATAAAAATGTCAATTTCCCCTATCAAACTTAAGAAGTAAAGCATTTCCGTTTGTTATTCGTACCTGGACTTCAACCAGTGAGATGAAACTATGCGAGAAAAAGGCTTTGTCGATGTGATATCATCGTAGGTGTTGTCTTTTGAAGAAAGTGTAAGAGTTATAGCGTTACAGCAAATCCAAGGGAGCATTCTTGTTAGATTTTCATTCTTTCTCTTGTACGCGTACACAACAAATGAAATAGGTTCTTTGAAGGGGAATTGATGTGAACCACTGACTAACGTTTTGACGGTAAGCTCCTCGCCTTTATACCAGACCTTTTGACTTTTTTGCATGGTCTTTCTCGTAGTTAGAGGACGTAAATGTCTTCGTAACACGACGGTCACTTCCGCTGGATCGGAGGAGCAACTTCGGTTTGAAGTACAATGGTTTGTGACATGCGCGCGTCATTAATAGGCACATGTGCGCGTCGACAGTCGCAATCAGAAATGTATTTCGATTCGATTGTGAAATGATACGAGTGTGCAATCTGCAACGTCGGCAAATCTAGGTGGCATTGTGCGGCAGTGATCGGACGCGCCCCAAAAATTAACAGCACAAAACAGAGTAGCTGAGGATGTACGCTTGATATCACCTCTCTCCTAAACTCTCCCTCCCCTTTTTCTCTCCCCCTCCCATTCTTTTTCTCTTTCTCTTTGCATCAAAGAAGCTTTTCTACCATACAACCGTTAACCGTTCTCTTTGCTGTCTCTTTGGTTTCCGTGTCCATCTTTTTGTCTCTCAATTAGAGCGGCGGTTGCGGGGGTTGAGTCGCGCGTGCGTAAACATAGGATCGCTTGCCGTCATTAGGAAACTATTAGTCTCTTTTCCAGGCTGTCGCTAAATATCTCCACACTTCTCCAAGTCAGCTTTGCTCTGTTTGCCTGATTTAGAAGAGATGTTATGTTGACTTTGATTTCTAATTTTAAGGCGCGGAAATGTCTGCAGCAGGCTTTTGAATGGCGCGAGGAATAAAGACAGAGTAACAAGTCACCATCTTGGAAGCAAGAATAGTAGCCAACACTATTGACAATGGTTTCGACGCAAAAAAACGGTCGTCCGTTAATCCGTTTATTAGAACGTCGTGTATTGAAAGAGAACTTGCACTTCAGAGTGCACCAGACCGTAAAATTGAACAGTGGTCCACTTTCACGCTTATGGACACTGGCTTCAGCCAGCAAGCCCAGTGTTGACCAGTCTTCGCTGACCGATGCCTTTCCACACAGACGCTGCAATGTGGTTATCGTCTGAGTTTACACAGATTAGTTTATCCTGTATGATTGCATCGTGTTATCAAGTCTACGAAAGTTCATGTGTGTACAGTGTCTGAGACACCTATAAAAGCAGAGCTATACTGTGTCTGGTTGAAACATCATTAGTAAGCATAATGAGTATCACAGTATTCACAAAAGCTATGTGAAACACAGAAAAATAAAGTGAAGTTGAAGGCTATTTAGTTGAAGAGTACATATATATTTTTTTCTTTCTCTCTCTCTCTCTTTCTCTATCTATCTATCTATCCATCTATTTATTTATCTATCTACTGCAACTATCTATCCATCTATTTATCTATCTACCCATCTATTTATCTATCTAAATATCTATCCATCTATTTATCTATTTATCTATCTATACATCTACTTATCTATTTATCTCTCTATCTATCTATCTATCCATCTATTTATTTATCTATCTATCTATCCATCTATCTATCTATCTATCTATCTATCCATCTATCTATCTATCCATCTATCTATCTATCCATCTATCTATCTATCCATCTATCTATCTATCCATCTATCCATCTATTTATTTATTTATCTATCTATCTATCTATCTATTCATCTATTCATCTATTTATCTATATCTCTCCATCTCCTTCAATCTCTCTTTATGTCATCCACTTTGTTACTGCAATGAAGAGCATTACTGCTCGGGCTTTAAGACAGGAACAAATCGTGTGTTTCATTGCTTTTTGTGAAAATTTTTACATTATTTTTGTCTAGTGTTCGCTCCACTCGAAAATATGTCGGTAGCGTAGCAATCATGATATCACATAGGTGTAATGCTAAAGAAATATAATTCATTACTATTACAGATATATGTTAACATATATGTCACTGAGAAATGACATGAAAAAGTACTACTATTAGAATACATCAATTCCTAGAGCAACGGTAACTCGTGTTCACGTCCCACGGGACAGCATAGGGCTGTGCGTTAGCAGAGCGAGTAATTATGTGCGAATGATTCCGGGACCAAAGAGAGCTGAACCTAGTATTAAGGGGGGAATTACTATCGTCTTCTCCTGTGATATTCGAACCGTATTACTTCGTCTTCATCGAGGAAAATTCCTCCGCTATCCCTTGGCAGATTAAGGCAGGCAGACGTAGATGAACACGAAGAGGGGTCAAAAAAAATGAAAGAGATAATGATAACATGAGCGAGAGGACACGTGTGTGTTCTTGGATAGGACAGAGGGATGGGCGGAGAGTAGAGGAGACTTTCAGAAGCTTTATTGACTTATGTCTAGGATCCTAAGATCATAGTTGTTATTAATGTGCAATTAAGCCTTCTGGTAAGAGAGGTAGATTTGGATGTGTTGATGGGCGAGATGTAAACACTCGTGGTCGATCAATATCAGAAGCTTCTCATATTTTTTTTCTACTCCCAGAGTCGAACCCTGGCGTTGGGAAGATATAGAGAAGAGCACCTCCTTGTTTGACCTAATTTCGTTCTAACTATACTTTTGCTCAACCCTAACAAGACATTGGCACGACGCCCCCCCCCCCACCTTCCTGTTGTACTAGTATTTGTGTGTGTGTGTGTGTGTGTGTGTGTGTGTGTGTGTGTGTGTGTGTGTGTGTGTTTATGTTCTGTCTACATGTGTGTCTATGTGTTAGCGTGGCTGGAGTGTACGGCCCCGCGACTGCCGATGTCGTGTGTGATGGCATTCTCTTCCTGTTTTGGACGGAGCCCCGTCAGCGAAGGGTGACTTGGCGGGCATGACACGTTAAATCCTCCGCGAGGCGCCAGGGGCGGAAAACATGGCGCGAGTCAATTTTTAAACAAATTGAGTGCGGGCAGACGGGATCTTTCATTTCGTTCGACCTATCAGCACGAACTATATGAAGTTTGACCTTCATAATACCTCTGGAATAGTATATGATTCTGAGATCAAGTTCAGGTCTTTATATCTCCCTCTGTTATTTTTCCATTAACTTGCACGAATGGGGGGAAAAAGAAGAAGAAAGAATGAAAACTCAACCAATGAAATAGACTGTAGTTATTGCACTCTGGAGCTTATTCGTTAGTAATGCCAAAGAGTTTGGCTCTAACTGGGGTCCGTCTTGTTGTGTTGCATGACTTCCCTGAAATATGACATGAGAAGCAATGTTGTCCGACCTGCGCTTTTGGCAATTGAAGTCACTTAATGTGATTGGCGAAACACTATGAAGAAAATTATCCCCCAAAAATCATCAACAACAAAAACGTTTTCATTGCTTACAAAGGCGAAATAACGAAAAATCAAACACGGTTTGTTTCTTTTTTCCTCGACGTTAATGTCCCAATCTTGACGCATAGTTTAAGCACAATCACAGCCTAATTCTACCCTGCGGCTATATGAATTCAACGGAAAAGAGACAGGCTTTTCACAGGAGAGAGGACAAAATGTGTTACTAATCTAATTAATTTCAAGCATGACAAAATGCATGCAGAAATAAGATCGGGATACGTATACTGTCACAAGGAGTGGTTACCTGTGCGGAAAAGTTCCATTACTTTGTCTAACCAAAGGTAGCCGAGCACATAATCCCCAATTACATGTGTTTAGATCATTGCCAATTGCATGACAATACCGAGTGGCAGATATATGCCTCTCCATCAGACACTGTAAGAGTGGCATTCCAAAAAAAAAAAAAATGGATAAACTCCAAATTATTATGGAGCAATTCTAATTTGAATCATGTAAACATCATTATGCTTCCCACACAAACCGGAAGACCGTCATGTTGTTGTTGTTGTTGTTTTCCTTAACACATATCCCTCATAACTATGTTAGTCCTATCACTGGCAACTGTAATTTTCTCCTTGTACAACAACAACAACAACAACAGAAATATTTAGCTCTTGCCTTTCTTCTCTGCAATACACGTTTGATAGATTTCATAGATGCATACAAAGTTATAATACTCCTATAATAAACCCAACTTGAAGTTTATCTTTGTGGTTCAGTAGGCTATTATATTTTTATGTAGGCCCTATATAAAATAAGCTTCAAAATACATGCAAGCAAGTAAGCTCCGTGCAATATAATTTGTAACATCAGATGTTTCAGCAAGGTTATTGATTGTCTAAGGCTGAGAACTGAACAGTTAAAAGCATCGTTTCAATGACTACAAACGTTTTAACCACGCGGGTCAATCATCATTGTCCTCTATAAATTGATTTCATTATTTTATATTCCCGTCCTAAACACTTAGGGCCCTATCTGTTTTATGTTCTTCCCTCATCAAATAAGTCGCCTGGACCCTGTTGCCAAAAAAAAAAAAAAAAGTTGAGAATGAGATCAGACATAAGTCAGAAAAGCAAACGTAAATCTCCGAATCCTCAGATCTGGTTTGTTTATGCCTGAGCCATGTTAAATTTTCTGACTTATGTTTGATTGCATCTTTTCAAGCAACAGGGTCTCAGCCCACTATATATGATGAAAATGTTATGGAAAAGATGCTTAATATGATTATACATGTACAATTTAGGACGCCTGAAATAAAATGCTACTTCTAATCATGACAGACTATAAAGAGATTTTTTCCCCCCACAGACAAATATTGGCATGCCAATAGGAAAGCCAGATGTAGCATTAACCACTCCACATTATTTTTCAGGGAAATAAAAACAGCGCCAGTGGATATTCAATGATATGTTATAATGGCTTTTATACAATACAGATAGATCTTGCGCGCAGTCACTAGTCTTGTTTAACGTTCATGTTTTTATCTATTTTTTTTTTTAGGAAGTCTTTGTTGAAAGTAAGTTATGTCCTGGTAATGTCATATTTGACCTAACATCTGGGAATCTATTCCGACTTAAAACGTTTTCTGATAGCCATACAGACTTTAAGCAAAGTGTAGGTCTGTGTGTATGTGTTGAAACTGTTTTTATCAGCATCGTCAATTGTACATTTTAATTTCCCAAAGAATATAGGCACCTACAAACTAACACTACACTCGTACTTTCGCACACTCATGTTAACTGCTTTAGTAACACAGATCAGAATGATACTAGTACCAAATGTTATAATAAAGTAGGATTCCAACAGAATAAACATAGACAGAACTTCGAAAACAATATTCGCTGCTAACAAATGTTCATACGTGTTGATAAGGAGTGAGCAATTCTTTGTACACATCTCTTGTTTCATTCACCCATCCCTCACTTTCATTATACATGTTTGCGAGTAGTTCGTATGTAGTCTTTTCACAACAAATCATGTCCATTTCAGCTCAGCATAAAAATCAAGGAAAACATAACAAAGTTTCTTCATTGCAAGTGGTGTGATTATCAACTTATATAAAATATTTAAGGACATTAATAGTCATTTGAATATCTCCTCTCAGTGACTACAATTAAATGTAAATAATGAAAGTAATGGTACATGATAATATTGTTGATGATCCACCTTCCTCCTCTCCCACCCCCTCCAAAAAAAAAAGGAAGAAAAATAATTTATTGCTATTACTGTTTATACCTTGAATTCACAGTTACCCGCAAAGTAGAAAAAAAAATCTCAACAAATTAGTACTTGACTCGTATTTCTAAGTGCTCAGATTGATGTTATAATTTAGTTGTAGTCATTTCCTTTCATTCATGTCAGTTCATTTCATTTATTTCATTTCCAACAAAAGTATAATCATAGTATAACATTTACATATAGTATACTGTAGATATCATAGTCATACAAAATCAAAGCAGCTCATTTCTTATAAGGCAAAATGTACTGTAAAGAAATACAATCACATACTGTGATTTTACTGTATGAAAGAAAAGTTCTTAGAAATGGAGAGGACTGGTTTTTTTTTTTCTACTGACATGAAATTGTAGAATTGGGTTGGTGATTTTGATTCTGATGTTTCACTGGTTTGAAACTATACGAAAGGTGTTTTAAACCATTATGATGATTGAAGAACCCCATTGCTGGTGGTGTACTAACTTCCATTTTGCCTTATTTGTAATAGCAGTTTTGGCTGTTATGTAGACAAACTACTTTTTCTTCAACAGTCGAAGACATACATGTACGTACGTATTTCTATCACAAAGCATATAGGCTTGAAAAGAATAGAACTAATGAAAAAAAAAGTCGAAATGATACTGGAAAGTATTTTATAAGCATTGTTCAAAACAAATGTTACTAATCACAAACCATTAGTTATTTGAACAGCATTGTAATTTCTGTGCACTTGCCTGCGAGACTTATACGACGTCAACCATTTTCAGTAACAGTTCCATCATCTTGCTGTATTTCTTTCTTTTTTAGAAGGTATGTGCAATGGACTCTTCGTCAACTTTACTCTCTGTGCTTGACCATGTCGGGTACAGAAAAATGATCACAGCTATATTCATCCAGTGCTGTGAGAACACACCAAACATTTTTTTCGGTGAACGTAGTGCAGGCATGCAGCACTAATAACACTAACGGTAAATTGTTGTAACATTTTGTCTTCTTCCGAACACTTTTATCGACAAAACAGTTCCATACAGCCTTGTTTTTCGTCAATCTTGCAGATATGTAAGATGTTCTTTATCATATGTCATTAATATCTGTAGAGACAGGAATTATGCAAAGGGGAAAAAAATTTCGTTTACGATCGTACACGTTTTACAAAATGGCGACGGTACAATCGTTACGTTGTCATTCAACAAAACAGTCTGCGAACCTTGCTGCAGCGTCATACGCGCGCCACCGCAATTTGTATGAGTAATCGGGCACATTCGTCTTTTACTCATACAATTGCACATTTGATGCTAGATCAACAGACGTAAATTCCTGATCCGAGAATCTGTTGAAGGGTAGATATGGAGAAATCCTCGATGCTAAAATTGAAAATCTAACAGCGCAAGTTTACATCGTGTTCGAGTGAAATATGATACGTTTGATAAGTCACAAACTGACCACTACATAGTTGTAATTGAATTTTTGACAGAAAATACTTCATATTTACCCATATTTCTGCTTGCCCGTCCCATAACGGCTCCCTTCGGCGGCTTCTCGAACGAAGATTTACTTCGAGTGAACTGTAAATCAGAAAGATTTTACAACTAAAACACGCAAAACCAAGAATACTTTCGATTGGGCGGTTGCAAAGATCAGTTTAGGACGATAAAAGAAGAGCAAAACTTGCTTTCGCACTCAAGCCCGTTAACCCCGCTAGCCTAGATTCAAGAGGTAAGGACAAAGATCGGACATCGGGCTGGTCTCTCATTTGCATGTAACATAGACCAGTTACGTAACATAACGGTCCGGCTGTGAAAGCTGCATGCTCTTCAAAACTCGTTCAATGCTGCTCACTTACGATGTCCAGACGGTCTAATTGGGATTAGGGTCACCGTGGACTTAGAACGGCGTTGACATTGATGGATAACCACATACATGGATCAATGGAAAGAAGTGAGGCTGGTCAAGCCTGCTGGACAACTCCTCTGGTTAAGTCTAGAGTACTTGTTTTTGCGGTCGTTTGCGTTGCGTAGAATACAGTACTGTCTAAGTGCAAAGAGGATGAGGAGGGAAAAAAATCGAATGACCGTCTGTAGGTATATGATGTTTAGTTCTCATGTGAACATAACGGTTTACCGTTGGAGGGGGAGTAAAGATGTTGGCAAAGAAAGTCTTTGGTTTATCTAACGACGCTTAAAAAATTGCGAGTTGACACAAAAACGAGTTGTAGTCACTGAATAATAGAGTAATAAAAATGTTTAAAAACACAGTTATTGGATTACAAGATATATTTATCAACTAAACATGTTGGGCATCGTTTATTTTGAGATTAAAAAATTAAATGCATTGCTCTCTTGAGCTGATGTAATTCAAGTTCAGATAGGATTAGCTTTTTCTTAACTAAGTCTTTATTGTTTTGAACTTGTCCCACCTAATTTGAAAAAAAAAATAATACAAGAATAGAGAATACTGTATTATGACTTAGGATAAAGCTAGATTTTCATTTTCTCCCCCCTGCTTAATTCGTCACCTGTTTTGATAGGTCATTCTTTACACACCTTTCTTATTTTGGCATGCAAGTGTGTGTATTTAGTAAGTGCAATATCCATGGTGCAGATAGGCTCCATGCTCCTACGTGGTTATTATGATTTTGTTAACCCTTTCACTGCCAATGAGTCAACTGTGCACAAATTTTGCACACAAACCTATGGACACGTATACGGCTCTGACATCACAATGGTCATTAAGGGGGTTGTGCACTCTTGATCGTTCAGACATGTTTTGGATTACGTGTCACGAAATGTTCTAACGCTGTTGACCGATATTAGAAAGCTCTGGTCTGTAGAGTTTCAAAGATAAAACATTGAATTGACTTCATATAGTTACTAATTTTAAGTATCTCCATAGTGCCAAAGATAAGGAATTGACACTAAAACATTTGAAGTTTTCATTAATTGATTGTGAGTTGAATTCTTGCTACATCGACACAACGACTGGAAAAAAATGTTCAGAAAGCAAAATGGATTTTTTCGCAACAGGATGGTCACTCAAATTCCCCCCCCCCGAAGTCCTTGTACACCAACTGACCACTTGGGTACACCTTGATCTCTGACCTGTTTATGCAGATTTGAACAATCTGCATGGCTGCGTTGCCGATTGGCGGAGTTGATTCCTTTGCTCAAACATTGACTCCAACTTTGTAACGTTTTACCCCCACTCTTTTCGGACGGTAACTGGTTGACTGCGTTTGAATATTGGGCACATCGACTCTTCTGTTTTCTTCAATTTTGTAGTCTGGAAGTTCCTGATGTTTTTTAGCGTATTTTTTTAAAACCATTTGGATTCTTGTAATCATATTCTCCTCACAGTGAAACACGTACGCTATGGTCTTGCTACTCTCAATACACGAGACTTACGAGCTCCCGGATGATTGCCATCGAACAAATACTAGCTTTGATTTTCAATCATTGTGATTATTCTTTAAGACAAGAAAAATATTACGCGACTCTGTATGTGTGCGCTGAAATATTGAAGAATATCATAATTGAAATATAAAAGATACTCAAAGACATGTCGCCACATAATGACAGGGCTAAGTACTTTAGCAGAGATCGCGAAATGCCGAGGACCATACATGTTAATTAATGGATAATGTGACATGTTAGGAAACTATACATATGTTTTTTTTTATTCGTTAATACCTCAAATTTTAATCGTGCAGTCAACTATTATGGTATGTTCTGTAGAAGAAGAAAATGAAATGAATTAAATCTAAAATTTGCTCATCATAGTTGGCACAAAGATGAAAGCGTATACAATCAAAATCTTGAATCAATTCAACATGCTGCCAGGATTACTCTGTTTTCGTGGATTATGCAACTTGGAATAGTTCCATTGAGATTTAATGGAAAAGTGGGATTCTCCAGCAGCCTTCCATTGCCAGTATGCACACTATTCCGCAACGGAGGACTGCTGGTAACAATGAATTTATATATATATTTTTTTAACTGTGTGTCGCCA
Source organism: Diadema antillarum (assembly GCF_040938485.1). Lineage (NCBI taxonomy): Eukaryota > Metazoa > Echinodermata > Echinoidea > Diadematoida > Diadematidae > Diadema > Diadema antillarum. The sequence goes on along the minus strand of NW_027271573.1, from coordinate 333,674 downwards.
GATGTCAAACCCGAGAGTTGTTGAAGCCGGACTTGTGACAGAAAATAGGGTTCACACATTAAGTGAATTGATGTCAAGTTAAATGTTTCTTGATTTAACGACATCTTTTTTTCAGCTGCAAAAGGACAATGTCTGTCATTGTTTTTACCATCATATCAAATTTGACCAGTTTCTTCTCAAAACCCATACGGGGACTACTCATCTTTGAAAGGTATGCCGGTATCTTGGAATATTCTGTAAGCGATAGGAGAATGACGTCATTCCGGAAAGGAAAGATCAACCAACCACTCGACATACCGCACGCATGGCATCATACTAAAAACCACATTTTCTTAAGTGATTTGCTGCAAAATAATTTCTTGGAGTTTGCCACACAGTTGTCTAGGAGTGGGGGAAAAATAAAATCATGAACATTCTCACAACAACAAAAAAGGAAACACACCAAAAACAAAATGGTGTCAGATGCCAAAGAGGCATTTGGATGTGTTTACCTTGTTGGTCTGTCAGTTTTGTCGCTTTTATGTGCTTAATTTCTTTGTCACATCAATTTTGCAACGGTTAGTCATATTCTTGCCGTCTCATATAGCACAGGACAAAACCAAAGTTGGATTTCCATTGCCGATCCTGACTGTTCCGTCGGGCATTTACCTGCTATTTGTATTGGTTTTACTGCACCCATTGCTCGAATTAAAGGTTGTCTCAGCTGAAGTAGGACATTACATTTTTAACTCTCCCTCACACACACACACACACACACACACACACACACACACACACACACTCACTCTCCCTCCCTCTCTCTCTCTCTCTTTCTCTTTCTCTCTCCTTCTGCATCTCCCTCCCCCTCTTTCTCTTTGTTGTATCGATCCTGACAAGTCTTTTAAGTCATAATATGAAGATAGAAAGTACTTTCACCAGTAGAAGCCGGAAGCGATGCTTCCGATTCCTTTATTCAATTGTAAACAATCTTCTTGATCTTTTGCTTTTTATTTCGTTGTTGTTTTGCTTTTGTGTGTGTGTGTTTTTTTTTTAGGAAGCGTAATGTTAATTTGTTATTTTCATTATGTTCGTGTATTCGTAGGAATGAATGATGGCGACCACCGAAAACGTAAGCTTTGCCTGTCCAGTCGAGATGGGAGAATTCTATCTTTCATTTTCGTTTTGGGGAGGCACAGTTCCCTGAAACTATATATCTGAACGAAATTAAAAAGTGTAACTGTTATGCTATTAAGTTCATGATGTATGATTCTTCTCATGTTTATGACGTAAATATTCTGGCTGCCATGATTCATTCAGTATGGTATTTGCGAACAACAACAACAACAAAACAAAAAGGCACTGGTTGTGATTGGGCAATCTAAAAATCATCCCCAAGGTAGGATAAACATAGAAATACAAAGATTGTATTCCGTGTCTTAGTTCAACTGATTCGATATCGATAAACCACTGCTCATTTCTGTTTTTTAACACTTTCTGTGCCAGGGAATTCAGACAGTGTGTACAAAGCTGTGATGAATTCTGTGTCAATCGCGCTTCAACGCACACAAACGGTTAAACGCTGCATTCTGACCTTTGTAAATGTAATATTCGGATAGATTTTGGCTCTAAAATTCTCATTTTTCACCATTCCAAAATAAAGTCTAATGGTGGTTGATGTCTTTGACCCCCGCCCCTCACTGCTCACGTCGGAGAAGACAGGTTAATGACGTTTATCTGAAGAGGGTCGTTTGGCCGTACCCGGAAATCGATGTAATTCTAAGTGAGCCGTAGTGACCCCTAGCCCCGTTGAAGACGAATTGAGCTTGTTTGGTCACACTCGTGACATGCGGTTAATGGGTTAATTCATGGCACCCTCGTGTACTTTTACGCTCTCTGTACTATACACTCAAAATCCACATAATGTTATTTTTGCAGATAGTCGTCACAATTGTTGTCCATTCGGGATCAGGATCATAAAATGATTAGGCGCATCCCTTTGTTTCTTATCAATAGTGAGGTATAAACTTGTCAAGAAAAAAAAAACTGCTTTTGTAATTCATTTCAGTTTGTGCACCCAAGGAAACCTTATTTTCTATGTCCTCGGAGCTTATAATACAGGACACATAATATGCACAAATTAATATCTATGTTTGGCGACTATAATAGGTGTGTTAATAGAGCTGACAGTTTTACGTTATAAGTTTGAACTAATATTGTACCACTTTTTGGCGATTATAGGAGCTTGATTTCATAAACTTCATCATGATTATACCTACCATATTTCTGTACATATCTTGGGGTTAAATTTAGCCGATACTAATTTTCGATTCTTTTTGTACAAAGGTTTCCAATGCATAACCCCCTAAAAATGACTTTTAGCTCGATTCACTTTTTTTTTTGTTCGATGTCTACATTTTCTCGAAGAAAAAATTATCACAAAATATGATATCTACAACATGGGGATGGTATATTTCTTTACAGTTTGTTAATTGACATATAGATTGTGTCATATATGATGGATACCAGGAAAGTATGCATGGATGACATCATCTCACACATAGATTCGGGTAAGAATCATTCACCTGTAAGAATGTTTACGTAAGAGGTTTTGAAAACATTCGTATTACTGACAAATATGACACAGTATGGATTATCATGATTCCTAAAGAAATACGCCTACTAGACCTGATTGCCTGCAGAAGATCTTCCCTTCTCTCCTTTCCCCCTCTCATCTCCTTACTCCAACCAGGGAGGTGAGGTTTTGTCTCACCTCCCTGCTCCAACTATAGGAAGAGACCACAAGAGACACACACACACACACAGAAACACTTTGATAAGTCCGGTCTTATAAATCAAGTGACCCGATAAATCCCGAGCAATATTCATTTAGCCTTTAAAAAGCTCATCATAGAAATCTTCAGTTCATTCCTGTGAAACAATACCATTTTGTTCATAAACTTTGTACCCCCCTCAGATTTAAAAACCCATTTTAGGAGAGAATTTCACGGTCTACGAGAAGTATAAAGGGAACGAAGTTGTAAGAGATGGCCATGACAATATTCAATGTCTGATGCACTCGTGGTAACAAATACGTTTAGAGGTGGAATAGCACCTGAATTCTACGCACTCGTTTGTGAACGAATGCCCCGTTACGTCGCTGCCATGCCCCTTCGCGCAATATCGTCATCTCGTTGACTTCGCACAGGTATACATATACAACATATTTTTTCTCTCCCCTCATCACCACATGTCGCCATTGTTTTGGCCTGTGTTTCGAGGCTCCGCCGTGTCTCGACAAAGACAACACATTTCTGTCCGACTGCGCCATAAATCACTCTGCCCTGTCAGAGTTAGCAAGAATAACTGACTGAGTGAATCTTTTACACTGCTAAAGGAACAAAGGGGGTCATGCTCAGTTTTGAACTTCACAGAATGACAGGACAGTAGTGAGTGGTAAACTCAGACAAGGGGATGAATACAGTTGCATGTTGAGTGAAAGACGGCGCATCCGTCGTAAGAACAAAGTCGCCAGTATTCGCCCGACAATGGGCCATACATCTTCGTACGCGTTTTTTTCGTCGCTCGGTTTGTGCAGGCTATGCTCCGCTACCAAGGCCGGATTAGTTTGGGCGGGAAGAGGAGAAGCGAAAGATTAGATACTTCTCTTTTTTTCATTCACAAGGAATATATTGGTGATTAATTATACCCATACAATATTGTGCTCCATATATCATAAATTACACTTCTGTTGCCCTGTTTGATGTAAATGTAGATACGTATAGTAAGCATGTAAAACAACCGGGATCCAACGTACATATGTCGTGTATTTTTTTCTTTTTTCTCGTTTGTGTTTGTTTTGCTTGTATGGTAAACATCTCATCCCATTTCAGACCTAAGTATTTATGCACGTATAGGAATAAGACTTCTGCTTGCAGAGCTGGTTGCAGGATTTTATCGCAAACTTTGAAGGTAATTACCCACGAACCATCATTTCCATTACTAAATAGTTATTTCATTGTGTGGGTTTGTTTCGCTCTTTGTTTGTTTGTTTGCTTGCCTTTTTACTTTTGAAGAAAGGTTGTTGATACGACCTTTTACACCTGCTGACATTGCACATTTTGCAAAATCTTAATCTTGAACTTGAAAAACGGTTGATTAAGTAAAAGTATGTGAAACTTTGAATGTCATTAATTGTCTTAGTTTAAGTCCAATTTCGATAAAATCCTGAACCACTTTCTTCGTTTGCTTTTACTCTCATCTTTTGAAACTTAGAGTAAGATAATGAGGATGTAAAACGACGTGGAAAATCACTGGATTTGATTATGAAATCATCGCGTATGTTTGGCACACTGCCGGGCCTCTTGCAACCACTAGGCTACCTTTGTGTTTCGGCATTTTCATGAGTCGGAATGCGTTAACACTGGCCAAGACCAAGGCGCCATCACGCAGGTCAAGTTCAGTTCACACATGTCAAGAAACCGGGAAATTGCATCTAGAAATTCAAGCGCAGGTGTTTTCGCGACTGTTATCATTTTGGAAAAGTAGGAGGGAGGGGGCATAGGAAACAAGCCAATCTCCAACATTCTCACGTGAGTGCGTATACACTCCCAAAGATGCGCATGCAAAGTGTGAAACAGACGCAGTGCATGCTGGGATACAATTTCATGGAAAGAAGACAACAACAACAACAACAACAACAACAACATCCCGAACAGGCGTGGTCCGAGCAGTGCCAACTAAGGGACGGAACTTCCAGCTAAAGTCAGGTCCCCAGTAAGAACGTGAATGTTTTCCCCCTTCTGCTCCAATGACAAATATAAAGTGATCAGGGACCGTTGATTATGAAATCTCGAAAATAATATGAACCATTGTGAACGTTCACATTGACAGGACGAAGGAAATGACTCTAAATCATCCCAAAGTCATAGCTCTCTGAATGCACTGGTACCTCCATGACATAATTATGACACATTTACAAAGGCGAATGGAAATGAAACTTTTTCTACCACGTGAAACAGACATTGATTGCGAAAGACAACAAAATATTTTGAAAAGAATTTAAGAAAGGCAGAGAAAACAAGGGCAAAAATGCGAGAACATGCATAAAACATTGCATGCGAAAGAAAATGAAGACAGTACAGTAACCTAAAGGTCGTCCTGGCGTACGAGGTGAAAGCTTACTTCTACCAGTACATGTTTAATCACGTCACGAGTTCGGCACCTAAGAATCATACAGCTCACGAGTCATATAGCCCCATGAGTCACACAGCCCACGAGTTATACGGCCCACGAGTCATATAGCCCATGAGTTCGACACGCAGCAAATAAGGCCCATGAGACAGACACTAAGCAAACAAGGCCCACGAGACCGACATATTAAGCCCAGCTGTAATGTAGAGCCCTAATGTCGAACTCGTGGGTCGTTTTTACCGAGTGTCAAACTCGTGGGTTTTTTTTTTTTTTTTGCTTCGTGTCGAACTCGTGGGGTTTGTTTGCCTATAGTGTCCGACTCATGGGCCTTATTTGCCTAGTGTCGAACTCATGGGCTGTACAACCCGTGGGGGACCCATGGGCTGTATGACTCATGGATTTTTATTCAATGTCGAACTTGTGGGCCGTATGACTCGTGGGAGTGGGTCTCCTATAGGATGACCCCGTTTAATCTGCCTCTGCATAAGCAAAATAAGTAAATCACATTCTGTCAAAATCAATGTCTACGAGAAGTGATTTAACATACAATGGCAATGGTGGACGACTGGCCCTGTTCATGTTTTGCTCAATCTGCTGATACATTCCAGTCAACAGCGTCCTGCAATGCAAACACACCACGGGGCAGTCTCACAGGCTCGCCTCGTCAGGGACAACTGAGGAATTTTCGTACAACCAAGTCCAATTCAATGTCCATTTCCCCGTTATCCATTCAGGGTACAACCCTGTATTATAAAAGTACTCCCCTATATTATAAAATGAAAATACGCCCCTATATAAAATGAAAATACTCCCCTGTATAATACGAAAATACGCCCCTCCCGCCCTCTCACATTATAGTCAAGGTCTTTCGTATTAGTCAGGTCGACAATGCATTGTAAAATACAACACACAATTCACGTTGTGAAAATTACACCCTTTTAGTACTTTGACAACAAAGGGCCATGGACTCACCAACACGTTGATTATTTTGTGTGAATGAGGGACCACTTTCCAGACCAGTGAACAACGAACTTTTTTCTATGTACTGGTTGGTCATTCTGAACGTCCAACTCCTGTTAATGTTGTCTCTCACAAAATATCGCTCTGGCGCATTGTATCTCCACAACTCCTCCCCCCCCCCCGCTCATGCACAACCACCTCATTTTCCTTTCTTTCCCCTCCCTCCCTCTCTCCATCTCCCTCTGAACCTCTTACTCTCTCATCACTCCCCCCCTCCACCCCACGCCCCATCTCTCCTCCCCTCCCCCCCCCCTTCTCTACAGACTTCTCGAGTCCCTCAAGCGCTGCGTTTCGGCTGGCATATTTATGATTGATGCGCCCCAGTCGTTGCCTTGACACTTATTGATGCTGTCGTAGCGCAATTTGAATGGTTCGTGAAATGGCTAAAACCCCCTAAATATTACGCGTTATCCGGCCCCCCTAAAAACTCCTGAGTCATACGACGCCCGCAGAGAATATACAGGGGGAGATGTAATAGGGGGACTGAGAGGCGGATTTCTTCTTCTTTTTTCGTTTCTCTTTTTCGATCTTGTAAAATGGGGGGAAAAGGCGCTGACAATCAGACGCCACTTTCACTCAGGATGAAATTTTGGAGTTGATTTGTTGTCACAATAGTTTATGATTCAGTCAATGAATAAGTAAGCAAGTGATTAAATGGGTATCATTCTATTTATCCGCTTCTCTTGGGAGCGTCTAAAGCATTCCGCGACGTACGTTCTCAATTCCATTTAACATTATTACAGATAAGACGGAAGATATCATGCACCAAAGCTCACACACGCACACATACAGGAAACATACATACGCGCACATACTTTATAAGAGTTTAATATTACTATTATGTTGACTCTTTCCCTTCACATTCCACGAGGTGTATCTGTGGATATCAGTGTGAATTTTGTTCTGTTTCCCCTTTTCTCCCTTTCTTCATCTTCCCTTTTTTCCTTTTCTCACCTTTCCTTCTTCTTTCTTCATCCTCTTCTCCTTCTTCTCCTTTTTTTTCTGCTTTATACAGAAAAAACAACCACAGCTCACACATATCATCTTATTTTTTGTCCCGTCTTAAGAAACATTGATTGATATAACTCAACAGATGCCTTCATGAAGGACATTTTTTTTATCGACAAACAGAATTAGTTTTCAAGCCATACATCGACTTACAGCCCTCCTTTTCCTCGACTTTTCCCCCTTCTTCTCTCATTCTCTTTTATATTTTTAAGAATTATAATCTCCTCTTCCTCCTCCTCCTTATCCTCATCCTTCATTCTCCTGCTGTTATCTATTTTTTTTTCATTATTCTAATGCGATGTATAATACTCCAGGATATACATAAAGATTTGAGCACTAACCCTTTATATCCGTTGGAACATTTTCGGATTTCTTTAGGATTGTATTGACTGTCTTTTTGTCGCTTTATGGTTTTTAGATATAAATATATATGATTTTCCTTTCAATAGAATCAATGAAGACAAGAATTCTTTGACAAATATAAACATGTGACTCAGATCTACATTTTCCATGTGATTGTGGCTAGAATGGGATAGCAAACCTATCATTATAGTTATCCCTGTAATCGCAGCAAAGATGCGTTATACTTTTAGGATAGATTTGAACCTAAGCTTGTCAATTTTACAACGATTTACGGGTCCGAATAATCGAAAAGGGACCATGAAAAAAGAAGGTAAAATGCTTTATGAAGTTCTTGGTTAATATTCATAGGCTAGGTATAATTTGAATCTTTACGTGTTTCATCGTTTAAGGTATACTGTATGTATGTACCTATGGCGGTTTTGTTTTGTTTTGTTTTTCAATGAGAAATACGTGATGAAATTCTGCGATTCAAAGATACATCTATATAGCCGATGAGAGGTTTTACGCAGAGTTTAAAGGGATGGTACAGTTTCGGTCGAGATGGGACTTTAGGATTCCATCATTTTCTAATAATGATTTTTTTAAAGATAATGAGAAGCCTCTTATGAAATATGAAAGAGCATTTAATTCTCAGAGGAATTCACAGTTTATTTGATGAAAATTGGTTTTGAAATGACTGAGATATCCCAAACAAAGCTATCGTAGTAAAAGGTGCGATGGTACCCACCTTTCATTCAGATCGCTTTGTTCTACTTTGTTTTTGCAAAGCTCAGCCACTTTAAAACCAATTTTCAGCAAATCAACTTTGAATTTCTCTTAGAATTGTATATGCTTTTTAACATTTTTATAAAGCTGTTTCTAATATCTTGCAAAAAGTTAAAAGATGAATAAGAAAATTCTCACCTCAACAAATACTATATCTCCCCCTTAACAATGGGTGAATATCAACCGAGAGAGAGAGAGAGAGAGAGAGGGGGGGGGGGAGGGAGAGAGGGATATGAAAACATTGCAAAGTTATCCCACGGTTAATTGCCATCATTATATACGTGCATAATTTCGTTTTGGAGATTCATGTTAATGCGATATTGATTGCAGAACTTGGACATGGATTAGAAAAATCACTTAAGAGATAAATATCGAACGCAAAATGCGTATTAGGTAATTCCATTCTAAACTCCTTCACACTTCTACTCGAATTTATGTATAGTTTGGTGTCAGAGCAGTTAGATGATCTCTCGTTCGAGTAAATTATTAATCGTGGAAGGGGACAGGAGGGGAAGGAAAAGCTTTCTTACGTTTCTCCATAACCTCTGCTAGAATATGTGTATTATAAGCGTATTATGCTTATTTTGGTGAATCAAGCATTATACTGCTATGAACATTATCTCCATTATACTGTTATGAGCATTATCTCCAAAATGATTCAGAAATGACATACAAATAATTTAAAGGCTGTCTTGCGTTGGGTAAGAACCAACTCTCCAAATAATGAAGACTTCACAGTGTCAGAAAGAAACAGAAAATTATGATCAATGTATGAGCAAATATAAGTTGTGCTGCATCATAAATATGGCTGTGCATCAAGTATCACGCATGTCGTTATTAGGACATCATGATACTTTTCAAAAACCTTCAGAAGAGACAACACAACACATAACGTCTCGGCCGTGTGCCCAAGGTACTATTCAGCAAAGTTCTGTGTCGTACCAAAAGTAACTTAGATTCATTATGTTTTATGTGTCTGTCTGTATCTTTCTATTTCGCCCTCTCTCTTCACGTCTGTGGTCAAGATAAACGTTGAAAATCACAAAGCCAATTGCTATGTCACGATTGTAAGCCAGTCAGAATTCAGGATCAGAAATAATTATCTGGCAGTAATGCAGTGTGCCTAATCTGTGTTACCTTTTCTCGTTTCTGTTTTGAATGTTACCTTGGATTGATGATTTTCTTTCGTCACAATGTAAAACTTCCCAACAGCCATCAGGATCTACCTTACTCAGTGATCATTGATGTATCCCACTGTTGTTGTTTTGTATCGTTGTGTGTGTGTGTGTGTGTGTGTGTGTGTCTTTTTCTGAGAGTTATGCAGAATTTCATGTCATTTCTATCATATAAACATGGTAAGATTTGAGAAAAAAAATATATTGTACTGTATGTTGGAAAAAAAAGATTTAGCAGCATAAACATGGTATGATTTGAAAAAAACAAACAAACCCCAAAACATATTGTACCGTATGTTGGACAAAAAGATTTAGCAGCACAAGAAAGAAGAATACAGCCGTTTTTTTTTTTTTGTTGTTTTTACACTGTAATTACATTGTCAACATGGACTTGATATTGAATGAAACTCAAATAAAGAATATCATATAACAAAAAGAGTGTGTATTTTGTTCGTTATATCCACACCGATATGACTGTTTGTCTCTTTGTATAATATTCTCTGCTTTTGACGTAAAAGGAGACATTTTGAAGGGGATTTTCTTATTTTCTTCCTAATGTTGAGAAAAAAGGTGAGAAATAGATGAAGCCAAGAGTTGAGAAATCTGGGATGGTTGTTGTTGTTGTTTTTTCTGTCGTGAGTTCACGGCGGCAAAATGAGCGAATGGCCTACACCACTGTACGTGAGAGAAGGGGACATAATGGTTGGATAGGGAAGGTGTGAGCTAAGAGAGGACAAGGGTACACCGATATAATATTGCTTGATAATGCACCGCGGGCACTATTAGCTCAGAATAGACGCAATCCCGGGCACTTAATTTTCGATATATCACTCGGATTGCCTACCGACATCTCACGGGGTCCCATTAGACCGAGTCAATTGTGTCAGATAATTTATTCATGGGGGAAATGTTTGATATTGAAGGAAATCAGAGCAGCTATATTCATTGCATTATTCCCGGGTTACGGCGTATTGCACGGTAATTTATTCAAATTTAGCAACCACACACAATATAACGGACAACACACGAATCAATTGCATTTGATATAAGGCTAGTCAGTCATGTATTTGAAGAACATTTTCATTTTTCCCCCATTTCCTTTACGAGGAAGGGTAGATGCGGAATGGTCACAGGAAAAAAAAAATGGGAGGTAATGGCTTGGGGGAAAGTGATTCCACCGTCCATTCATTTCGCGATCATAAATTTTCATCAAAATGTGCAGTATTTACCCACAATCTGGCCAACTTTTCTTCCATCTCCGCGGGACACGGTTTGTGTAGCATCAACCCAACCCGCCAAGCCCCCTAGGCCGTGACGAAGACAATCGCGCGACGCCACGCTCGCACGTGCGTATTGTTCCGTTCGTCGGCCGGCCGACACGACACGCACAATCGCGACACTTTCCTTCACTTTCCTTTAAAAAAAGGGGGTGATTTTGCTATATGAGTGTCTTGAATTACGCACTTCTGTAATTCTACTTTAGTCTGCTGTCGTCTCATGAAGCAGCAGGAATTCAAAAGAATGATACATCACAGACACTGAAAATTGTCTCCTTAAAAAAAGGGGAAAAATACTCAAATAATAATACACTCACACATTCACACACGCACACATACATATTGTGTCCCTCGTCTTTCCTGCTCCATTCCGTGTCAACAAACTAGCCATTTTCCGTCAATACTATCTGATCTTAATTCTTGTAAGCGGGCATTTCAGCCAGGCTCTTAATCGTTCGTGCAAGCTAGATCGTCGCTTTTTTTGAACTTGATGAATTCTGCACTCCGCGTTAGTTATTATGCAAGTCACACGCGCGGAGCTTTATGCTCGTACACTATTTTGCCATTTGATAGCTATTTAGTGCGCGTGCACTATTGTCTCTGTAATGGGTCCGCCAGAGCAACGCCTGTCCTAACGCGCCTTGAATTGGGATTTAAAAGCTTAGACACCAAAGCCATCTTTCATCCCAAGGATTGCGCTCCCTTTATTCGCCGCACTTTCCAGCATGAATTATTACGTCAAAGTGATAAATAGAACTCTAATTTCTCGTTGGCATGTTCATGCGGTAGCACTGAAAAAAAAAATGCTTGCTGCCTCTCTAATACACAATGTTACTTCAGCATTTTTTATGTGTTCCTCTTTCTTTGTTTTTTGTGGGGTTTTGTTTTTTGTATTTTTTTTTACGTAGAAAATCTATGCAGCAGTTTGACTGTTATAACACCTCTATAACAGACAGGGGGAATTGTAAAAGAGAAGAAGGACTCTAATTTCTCGTTGGCATGTTTATGCAGTGGCACTGAAAATGCTTGCTCTCTCGTTAATTCACGATGTTTACTCCAGTCCAACTTTCGTATAGGAAGATATATGGTATAGCATCAATGATGATCATCTCCGTGGCCGTAAAACAAGATATCATAATCACGTTTTGTCATGCAGAGTTCTGCAAGATAGTTTAAAATCACTTTTGATAATCTTCATTTTTCCTACCTCTCATGTGATGACAAATCACAAGTAGATTCTCTTTGCAGGCTTTGGATAGTAATAATTAGGTTTCTCGTTGATTTCTCTTTACCGTAATTTATCATCAGACTTTTGATGGATAAGGGATATGTTATAACCTCTTTTCGGCCGAATATGTATAAATGAATTATATATATATATATATATATATATATATATATATATATATATATATATATATATATATATATATATATATATATATATTATATATATATGTATATATATATGTATATATATAGGGCCTATATATTTATATATATATATAATAATATACATATATACATATATACATATATAAACAATATTATATACAAACAAACAAACATACATGCCTACATACATGTATGTTTGTGTGTGTGCCTGTGTGTGTTGTGTGTGTGTGTGTGTGTCCTTTTCACTGACATTAATCTTGGATATGGTCAAATTTCATTTCATTCCTCATCGAAATAATCACCTTTGCCGTCGATGTAATTGTCATTGTTTTTATCTATCTGCATGGTCATCATCGTTCTCCTTTTCAGATTTTCAGAAGCATTATCGTCGTCGTCATCCTTACTCTCAACCCCATTCGCCTTCGTCACCAGTACCAACGTTGTCGCTTTGATTGTCATGTTGCTTCTCCTCCTCCTTCTCCTCCTCCTCATCATCATCATCACCATCATCACCACGATCGGCATCATCAGCATCACTACCATGCGAGAGCAGAAGCTGCATCACCTTCCAAAAGAGATTTTTAACTCATGGATGTCCAGATCAGGATGAACCGTTTGTGACATCTATGAGGAATTATCAATGTAATATTTTTTTTCCTTTATGGAGAAGCGATGGATTAAACTATGTGGTTGGATTCTCAGACGATAGCAAGGAACTATGTACCCTCTTCTCTCTCGTCTCCAGTTGTCATCCTCATCACGTCTACCCCGCATCACCACACATCGTCTCCCTTACTATGGCTACCATCACCATAACAATCATGAATATTTGATGTTCATCATATCTTGTCCATCGTCAAGTTACACATCTCACTCTCCAAAACACGGTAATATCTTAATTGTTGTGTCTATGGCTATTTTTTTTTCTCATCAATATGTGAGACTGAAGTAATCGAAAATGATGAATACACTAAAACAGTTGGTTAAATTTTGTCTCTTTTATTTCAGAACAAAAAACCGTCGATCATAGGGACTGAAACAAACTACTATCGTCTACATAGACTAAACAAACAACTCTTTGCTATCTTACAAGTATAAAAAGAATATGACAGATAAAAAGAAAGAACTAAACTACTATTGACAAACATGAGAATAGATGTAAAGGGCTCAGATAGGGCTGTGCTGCAAGAATACTTGTAATATTGTACTTTTGACCGCAACTATACGATGAAAAAAATATAAGTGGATGAGTGCGGTGGGATTGAAAGAAAAAAAAATATCATAGAACACATTGTATTGGCAAGTTGTTAAATGGCCGAAAACAATATTAGGCTGTGTTTGCAAGCAGCCCTATCAGAATATCATGGTGGTGTCATAGGAATTCATCTTTAAAAATTGTTCTTTTGACTTTTGCGGTGATCTGCCCTTTCAGATGTGATTTTGGGCCAATGCCACCGACGAAACTATCTCGACTGTCTTCTACGCACGAAACTCATTTCGTCAGATTTCAATCGTCAAGTTATCGTCGTCATCTCGCAGCCTTTTGCAGCTTTTGTTTTCTACCTCATTCCTATTATATAAACACAGAAAACAAATTTCAATAAAAAAGTAGTCGACATCGTCAATAAAAAGAAAAACAGTAATCTTATGCCGATAAAAACTGCCTTCATTTCTGCCGGCAAAACCTATTGCGCGTGCGCCTTTGGGTCGACTAGAAATGACAGGTAGGATAAGATATCGTCACCCGAGCGCTGGGCGCTGTCGAGCTTCTCCATTTGCCTTATTCCCCTCTCGCAGTTGATCGATGTCGAGACCGGTGTTTGACCGTCGTCACATCTCGATGCCGACCACCAGTAAGGGGGAGATCTTGACTTATGAACGATCGGTAACCGTCAAAAATCCCCCCAAAATGGTATTTTAACGCTAATGGGAGCACTGCACTATAACTTCGGGCCTAATAACGGCGCCGAAGCCGGCACAATCCGACGAAATTTGTTTATGGCACCCTCGTAAGCGGCCCATTTTGTTTGAATTCGTCAATTTCTCGGCGGCAGCACCTAGCCGACAAAAAAAAAGGAGAGTCATAGAATATATCGTGTACAAATAGCTACCCAAAATACTCTCTCCTATAGACTGTACGTCTTTATCAATATCTAGACCGCAGGAGAGAAAATAACAACAATGATATATTACGACTTCAAAGAGAAGTATAAGAACTTTGTTGAATAAAACAAAACTTTACGATGCTGACAACTTCATAAAAGTGCCAACGGGGATTTTCACCAAATCTTCTTGAGACTCGGATGCGCCCTGTGAGGTATTTACAAATTTGAATGGAAGATAACAACATTAAGTATACCTTTCTTGAGTCATTGGTCTTTTACACTTTCACTCTCGCCATAGCGAGCGTGTGTACGAAGAGAGAGAGAGAGAGAGAGAGAGAGAGAGAGAGAGAGAGAGAGATAGAGAGAGAGAGAGAGAAATATTATCGAATGCTATAGATGATAAAAGAACATGATATCTCTACATTACATCTTTGTCCAAAACCATGGTAAACGACTCTCGTACGTAGAAAGTGTAGTTAATGACCAATATGACTTATTAACATAAAAATGTAAAAGAAATACCTTGATTAAAAAGGTTACCAACATGATAAATACTTCAAGATTTATTTAGATATGTCTAGTCCTATACGATTGTGAATGTTGTACACTATGTTTTTTTCTTGTACAATGACGGCAAGAGCAACAGGCATCAAATTGAAATACATTTGGCAAACCATTCCCAGACCTGATGATAGAACATCACTAAATATTCCTGAATACAACGGAAACACATAATGAAATCGTTTTTGCTCAACTGTTGGTCAGTCTGTCTGCGTCGGATATCAACAAAGGCGCTACGGACACATTCCCGCCAATAACGTCAGACACTACATACGGGTATACTCCCCTTACACTCTTATAGTTCATAGCTATCGCCTGTATACAAAACCTGAAGTCATAATTCTGTTCATTCATGTATGACTGGTCCCTGTTTCTTCAACCATCGCAGAAGACCGCTACAGACGGTCTTCTGACGGCTTTGCGAAGAAAGGATGTGGGTTATGTGAGAAGAACTTCACGAGTGTATCAGAAGTGTCGAGTCGAGCACAAATTGGGTTTAACGTGATGAAGACATGCAAGCGAAAGGTATCAAGCATGTCAAGTGCATAATATTATTGTGTATTATCTTATTCATTCTCGGCAATGCAGGAATCACACTGTCACAAAGAGTAGCAAAACGAGTTTCATGGTTTTTTTTTCTTATACTTCAGAAGAAAAACAAAAATACCGATGGGGAAACAATTTATTGACCTCAATATCTATTATTATCATAATTTTATACACAATACACATTTTATATCTAAACAATTTTTGTTCCACAGTATGGTAAGGGCAGGGCAGAACAAAATATGCAACTTTCATAGTCTGTATTAAAGCTTCAAGACGAATGCCTCCTACAAAAAGTTTGATAATGATAATCATCTACCCCGTTGTGCAGGTCTGTTCTGTCTGGCTATCCGTTCGTCTGTAAAATTAGTTAGTTTAGTTGTGTACTAACTAGCTGAGCTAGAGGCGGACTGAGGGGGAGTGGATTTGGGGGGGGGGGGGAAGGAGAAGTAGGACGAAATAGAGGCGGGAGTTGGCGTCTGTACGCGGCTCCGAAGCCAGGGGTCGCCGGGGCTCTTTCGCCTGCCGAGTTCATGACAGTCTTTTTTCGGCGGCTTGTTCGCCCCGCTCCACCTTGAGGGCTTGGGATGAGAGTCTTAAATACGACGAACTGTCATCGCTTTGACATTGACAGTGGAAAAATAAACACTTGGGATGAGCGGGTGCAGCCCGTGGGCGAAAGTGCTCGCAACCTTTCTCTGAAATCCAGGAGGCATGGGGGTATATATCCACGGTGTCTGTACTGGGAGGATTTCTACTTCTTCTTTTTTTTATCTCATGTCGTGTGTGTCACAATGTTGGAGCGTATGTATAGGGGGAGCGCATCTTATCGCGTGCAAGCTTAGAGTGAAACTATGGTAACTGAGTACAGACTGCGAAGTTATGTTGTGTCATGATGTAGAGAGTGAAGATCTCCGCGTTAAAAGGATTAAGTTATGATTTATCATCCCGACACAGAAGTGAAGGCATCGCACTTAATGCTCGGATTTTTTTTTTAAAGTTCAATTGAAACCAAGCGCGGAGGAAGAAAATTGCGTGTAATAGATGATTGAATGTGATTCAAATCACAAAACTGAGTGAGTGGCCTCTTTTACATTACACGACGTGAGAAAATGTGAAGGATGTAATAGAGAACTGGTGTGTGGTGGATGTAGCTGTGATCATACTGACATGGTGATGATATCATCGATACTCCTGAAAGTGATGACGATGATGGTGTCTGAATGATAATAATCATTGAAGTTATAATGGCCGTGAAAATCATAATGATAATCATATAACTGATAAAAATTGTAATAACAATAATAATAGCACTAATCATCACCATCGTCGTCATCGTAACAATGATATTAAGACGCAGAATGACAGTAGTGATAAAACGAGATGGTAACATACAACTAATCATATTCTCCACAGATAGCCGTATCTATAATAAAAAAATAGCTCTTCAGAGGAACACATTCATCTCTCTTATCATTTTTTTTTCTGCACTGTCAAGTACATCCCTGTACACTGCGAGGTTAAAAGGGGCAATAATGGTAAAGCGATTTGCCCTATAACACTTGGGGCTGGAGGAATTAACCTTCTGAGAACCACTGTGCCTAAATGTTGTGCAAGTTGCGCAAGTTGCCATGGTGGTGGTAGAGTTAAGGTCAGAACGTCTGACATGTCCTGGAACATTTATACACTTATTTGTCCAAAGCTACGCTGACTCTATAGTTAACATTGTGAATCTTCTTTCTTCTTTTCGATTGTGTGATATTAAGGTACATCAATGCTATCAGTACTATAAGTAATTCGTTAGAATAAGATGAGAAAGAATAACAATGATTGACTGAATTCATAAAACGTGGTTCATTTCTTGATGCCGACTGAGCAAAGTACAGCTATTTTAAAAGAGCAGGGACACAAATTGTAAGAGTAATGACACTGCTGATGTATAGGAGGAATGTCCAAATCTGGGAAAGTCGTCCAGAAAGTGCCTCCTTTGACACTATGGTCTCTTCAATTCATTGGTCTATCATAGCGAGGTTCTTCAGAATACAACAGTGTTACTCGCCATAACCAGCCCAATTTAAAACTGAACCGTGTTCTTTTTGTCTCATGCAACTTCATTCTTTAAGAGTACGGACATTGACTACATCAAAAACGTAACTCTATCTTCTGCATGTGTTCTCGCCTTTGTGCTTGATCTGACACACATACCGCATTATAGTCCATGTGAGAAAATCACATTCTTGTGTCAGTCTTGGCGAGACCAAAACACGTATAAAAACCATGTTCATAGTTGTTGTTATTGTTTTTTTCAGATTCCTCCACTTTATCGTCGCTTGCAAACAACGTTTAGCTACGGCGATTGTACTGACATTCATCCCGTAGACGATACGGTCTTCAAGTATGACCCCGATGCAGGAGACATACGCTGCTAGACTCAGAGAGTTTGGGTCTGCGGCAATGAGCCAGTTCTTTCTGTGTACCTTTCCTTGCTTTTTCTGGACTGGAAATCGAATGCGGAGATGGGGGAGTGATATTCATGTTGTGCCGTTTAGCCCAGCGTACTGGCATGCCGAAAGCGTGGGACTCTGGCGGACTGGATACGTCAGTCCCGGGACGCTAGTCGAGTGGTGCTTCGCCTTTAGACGTAGCGAGGCGATGCTATTGGAGCACGGTTCTCGGTACATGTAGGGCGGACCCGGCGGCGTCGAGCCGTACGGGTAACTCGTCGCGCCCACGGCAGCGGCGGCGGCGTTGTTGAGCGAGTTCAGTTGCTGGCCGACGCCGTTGACCGGCGTGGCGGCGGGGAAGGTGGAGGAGATGGACGTCTGCGGGTTGAAGCACATCTGCTGACTGGTCATCGACAGCGGGTTGACCGTGTTCAGCGACCAGGCGAAGCTCTTCGAGCCGAGCGGGTTGGCTGTTTTGGCTGCTGCCCAGTTGTTGTAGGAGTAGCCCGAGTAGAGACCATCATCAAAGGGCTGCATCAGCCCGTTGAAGCCAGCTCCTAACCCGTTCTTCAGCTCGTGAAGTTGGTTACGTTCGCGTTTTCGCCACTTGGCGCGTCTGTTTTTGAACCAGACCTATTGGAAGTGAAAAAAGAAAGAAACACAATGCAATAATTTTCTCTTAACGATAAAAATGAGGCACAGCTTAACAGCAACACGAAAAACAGACTTCTGCTGTATAGCTCAAATCCTTAAATGGATAGCCTAAATCCCTTATATTATTCAATACCATCTGTTCAACACAGAAGCAGGAAAGATCATACAGCCAATGAATTAAGACTAGAAAAATGAAACGTTTCTTCCTCAAAATGAAAATGTGCGTCTCAGACTAACTTATTCTCCGTGTATAGCAATATCCTAGACGATTCCAAAAAGTCATTTGAGTTCATCTTATCTTCGTCAAGATTTGGAAGCTGCATTTAAAGAAAAAGGAAGAAAAAGATGAACGTATTTTTCCCTATACGCATCCACCACAATACTAAAAACTTTAAAAGTGATGAAACACTATCCTAACACGACAGATGTAGGGATTAATGTGCATTCTCGGGCAGGGGCGAGAAGGAATTCCCGAGCCTTCTTGAGACAACGGTAAGAGAACATTCATTCCTCCACAAGGCAACAAAGTAAACTAATATCCTTAACCCTCCACCATCCTCACCCCCCGAAGGGCTAAGGAGGTGCGCTTGTATATTCTTCGCTTTCCTGGATCTGGGCGACTCTTTTTGGTGCGGCCCATAATTGACAGAATCTGCTAATACCTTGCTCCCACCATTCGTCATGAAAAAAAAGGTCTTTCATCCGGTATTCATGAGGCTAATTCGAGGTGTGCGAGACACTCGATCCTCAGTTTCACCCCTCTTTTTCCTTTCAAGGGTATTTCAGGCCCCCTTTTGTTGGGACCGTTGGTCTCTTGAGCATGGGACCCCGCAAGTCACCCTCAAGAAGAAAAGAACCTTGCACGGTGTGTGTATTTTGATCAACACCATCGGACAACGCCACTTCCCATTCACCGCACACCACATTGACATACGGAAAATAAGAAAAGAAAGACAAATACGTGATGAAGATGAGAGAGAAAAAAAGAAGACAGGAAAAAGTGGACCACGGCTTTGCACTGGTAGCCGCACTAATAGCTACTCGTGTTTCCACACAGCGTGTTTACTTAGGAAATCGTACACCTCATTCGAGCGTCATTAAACGATTGTGTTACATTTGCAGTCGGAATTATGAATAAATTTCTCTGTGTGTTTATACCATTGCGGCGCAGAAGAGGAAATAGGGGGGGGGGGGATAGAGAGATACTAACTTGGAGAGAGATGCAGGGAGAAAATAAAAGAGATAAAAGGCTAAAAGAGAGAAAGTGAAACAAAAATGGGTATCCCTCGTTCATGCTTTGCAGGTTCCTATGATACGCCATTGCTTTGTCGCCTCGCCCCCAGGGGTCGAAACAAGCCACATTCAGGGGGATTGCTTCACATCGCGTATTCCTTTCTTCGTGAATTTGTGTGTATTTGGTGTACGTGAGTGTGTGCAAGCGTGTAAAGATATAATCAAATGTAAATCAGTTAGTACATTTGTACCATGTGTGTGTTTGCCGTTTATCTGTGTGGTTTATCATACGACAACAAGTTACACTGTGTGTGTGTAATTGTGTATGCAATAATGTCCACTCCGTATTTCTCTTTCTTTTTGAATGGCAACAACCTGTCGTCTGGAAGTGGACATATGGAAAGTGGAGGGAATGTCGCGTGCGTGCTTGGGCATACTGGAGAGAAACATATCACGAAACAGATGGATATCCTCAAATTCCTCCATTTCACGAGGGACTTGGAATGACAGTTACAGGCAAATCCCCCCCCCCAAAAAAAAAAATGAATAGACAAGAACAAAATAAAGACAAAATTATTTTGAAAAGGGTAACCAAAAAGGCCTACTGTATACAATTTCTTCTTTTTTTATACGTGCGCATGAACGAAGTACTATGATCGTGATAACATGATGTTGACTATCACTCAGGGTATTATGTTTGTATAAATTTATTTTGGTATGTTTGGGCACTTGTACCATGTACATGTATGTGTGGACATGGATATATATATATGATGGATATTACTTGATTAAAGCTAAAAGCAGTATGTACTTTTTTTTGGTTGATGTTGAAGAAAGCTGATCTACGTTTAGATAAATCATAAACTTTCATAATATATCGAAACACTGAAAATAGGCATGAAATTGAGTTTGATATCAGCTTGCCGAATCAGAATCAAAATCATCACGAAAGGATGATGCAAAACTCCTTGTAGTTCCTTTTTCCTGCCTAGTTTTTGATATTCAATGCGATCATTACATTAGATATGATTGTTGTTGTTGCTTTTCCTGATGAGTTGTTGTACCTACAAGTTATAATTGTACAGTGGCTCTTTTTTAAATTGATATCGGTCAACACAAAGACTATGTGGATTTAACGGGAATTGATGCGATTTCGATGAAACAATAATGTGATCCTCGCCTATTTTCCTCCACGCTTCCCTTCGCCAAATAGAACCAGCGAATTCTGTCGACGACCGCTGTACCTTTTTTTTTTTTCATTTTGACGGGGATATTGCGTCCAAATTCCATTTATGATATTATATGTGATCCCACGCGCCTAGCGCGCTATCTGCTCTCTTCGATCTCCGCTCTTTCTCTGGCGATAAATTTTACCGCCGATATCGTTCTAATCTCTCATCCTTTTTGGTTTCGGCTGCGACGAGAGGGTAAGCCAGCAGCTACGGAAGAGGAGAGAGAGTGGTGATGTAAAAGAGCGGAGAAGTCCACAGGGTGTCCAGACAAAAACCGCACACACTCGGACATTGTGAAGATCTTTGACAAGTGAATGAGATGGCTATAGAAAAATTAATCCACGAATAGATATGACAACCCAACCAAACCAAAGCAAACTTAATCATGAAATTTTGGCAGCTTAAAATCTCGCATAAATCCGCTAAACCTAATCGCGACAAAGTGAAGGAAATCATGCTTCGTTTTCTTTTAGATGACATGAAGTGTATCTGTGTAATTTTCTCATTCAAAAGCATTTTACATCCGCGATTTTCTCACTCTGTTTATAATATTTCAGCCATTTCTTCCGGGAGAATCATTCAGTTCAGTCGACGTTCAGTTGGAATCAAAATGCATCATTTCAGAAAAGGGCGCGATAGGAAAACAAAGAAAGAAACAAGTGAAACAAAGCGACAAAAACCAAAACAGTGAGGACATTATACTGGTTACGCATAATGGCGAATTTTCTGTTTCCAAGGAAACAGCATGGAAAACAGAAGTAAGAAGACACCCAAAGACTGAGAAATTGTGCATGAATGATGATTTGCCATCCGAAGTTAACGATACCATAATTGCAAAATAAAACAGAGAGAACCAAACGACTTCTAAAAACGTGTTTGACATGTTGTGGCAACATTTCTGTCTGTCTGTCTGTCTTTCGTCCTTTCTTCCTTTCTTTTTTTTTTCTGATCCTTCTTTCTCCTTCGCATGAGATCCAAAAACTGGGGGTGAACAGCATCGAGGTTGGGATGCGAGGGGTCACTCCATCTCTCCGAGCTTCTTCCCGACGTTTTCTGGGACACCGTGCCCACCCCGCTGGTTGTTCTCACATCAGTTCGCTGAGGATGAGTGCGGTAAGATCACCTTCTTTTCTTCTTCACCGACGATATGACGATTGATGCCCACTGCCTCGCTGGGATCTATTCGCCATTGTCGGCCGAAATTCGGCGCGGCGACCACTGCAACTCGTCCCCCAAGATAAGTCATGGTACATATAGGTATCCTATTCCTTCAAATTTCCGATGTAATTCTATTTTCCCCAAGAAAGAGATATGGTTTATCATAAATTATTTCATAGAATGTTTGTCCATGGATTGATCTAACTTATCACTGATGTCGATCCACGTGGACTTATTGCTATAGGAAACGAGAAATATAGATTATCAGTGTTGAATATTTTGTTGTTTTATTTTGTTTTTCATTCTTTCTGATATTTGAGAAGGCAACTAAAGATGGGACAAAGTTCATCATGAGAAACAACAAATTGCATCACAATGAGGTAATGGATTTTCATTGCTGTCTCTCCAGTTGGGTGGAGTTTAAAGCCAAAAACAGTGATGAGGTGGGATAACAACTAATACAAGGGAACGATCATGGAGTTTAGAATGTGCTACACGGTGGAATATCTTAATATCATTGGTGCGAATTTCATATCCTTTTGCAGAAAGAACAAGGAAATAAAGTTCATTTGATTTGGAATGTAAATCACGATGAAAAGAATCATAGGAACAATCGAATGACAGGAACAGATCTATGTCTTGGAAACGTTAGTGGAATTTGATTGTATTGAGCAGAGAGCTGGTAAAATAAAACTTGCGAAAGACAGAAAGAGAGAGAAAGAGATTTTAAGAAAAAGAGACGCTCTTGAAAGAAACACTCAAGAATTTCATCGGATCATAAAAAACGCTGTTGTCCGCTCGGACGTAATTCGTCGGTCGGACCGCCTTTGCGCAGACAAGGCTGCAGGGTCGCCTGAACTTTTTCGACAGGAGTAACTCGGGGACGTAAATGTTGATGGGTCGTTGAGGAGGCGGACTAGCCGTGGAATATGAAAACATCGTTAAAGTACAGGGCTCAGGATTTCTGGCCTTGAACTCCAGAGCTAAGGTGTTTCTAGAACGAGGCATCGGCAGAGGGGGAAAGTGGTAGGTAGGGGGTGAAGAAAGAAGAAAAAAAAAAAACGTAATGAGAAGGTATTCTTTCCTCTCCCCCTCCCTTCCTAAAATAAAGTTATCTTGATGTTGTAATATTATTCTTCATCGCCTAGGAGAGATTCTATACGAGATGGTTAAAACCCTAGTTTCTCTCCCACCACCACCCCCTCTCCTTTCTCTTTGGCTGAATAAAGACAAACGTGATAAACGGAATGACCTATATTAGTGTTATCATGCTCGGCTACTTTGATGAGGACGGAGCCGTTGGGGAGGGGGAGGGTGGGGCGTGGCCGAGCAGAGAGAGCCATTAACCCTTTCAAATCGACATTCTGAGATACCCGTAGACTTTACACAAGTTTCACCCGGTTCCCAACGGGCAATGAGTTCATTCGCGGCACTTTTCGGTAAGGGGTGAACCACTCTAGGGTGAACATACGATTGCAGATCAGTCCAAGTGTGCTGGATAAGAGGAGGAATGGTGACTGTAAAGTGCATTTGGTGATACATCAACACATTTGAAAGGCGCGCCACACGAAAATGCTCCTCCCCTCCCCTTTTCCATTGTGTCTACGTAGACACCTCTTGATTAGAGCAACATGGCCTGAGCTTGTAATTTGGAAGGCACTGATATTTGGTGCCTCGTTCTCTGCACATGTATACACGTCAGTCTGTATCTCTATAATTGTCAAAACTCCAAACATAATCAAAACCACAAGATATCATTTATAAACTAGACAAAGACATTTCCCTCTCACGAAACGAGAAGAAATAAATCGAATTTTTCGAGAAGGGAGGAAAAGTGCTTGCGAGAGATGGATATGAACGGTTCGTCCAAGGACATCAACTTTGCACACACAAAAAAAATAAATAAATAAAAAGAATGGCAGAACACGACTGATTAAGTGGGGTTTGACTCCTGTAAAATGATAGACAAATCTTTTGATTTGTTCTACGTAAAGTGCAAGGGATCGTAAAAAAAGGAAACTGATTGGCGTGGGGGGAGGGAGGGAGGAGAAGGAAGTAACGTCTCTTTTATGGCGCCTGTTATACCGACTTAACAATTTAACAATTCTCGGATCTCTAACTGGCATCTATTGTGACCGGCGTAACGCGTGTATGCCCGTGTGCATGTTTGGTTGCCTCGTAATGAGAGATTTCAGTAAGCCCTTTTACCCAAACCAAAATTCGATTTTCAGGTCTAATTGTTACTAAACACGACCACAATCGAGCCATAATGGGGCCGTTGATTAGATTCAAACGTCACGGCGCTGGACGCCGTTCCCCCCTCGCCCGCCGTGCCTACACACCGACAAATCGGAACAAATGGCACTCCTGATTTCGAGCTGCCCTTTTCAAAGGACGATCAGGTGATGGGATATAGATTCAGGAAGTAAAATGTCTCTCAGACATGTCATTGTGGATTTCTTTTCTTTTTGGTACAAGTTTCAAAAAAAGTTGCCGCGGGCTATTTAGCTTCACGGTGACTTTACGAATGTTTACTTCGTTTTGCCCTTAATTGAGTCAATAGCTGGCGAAATTGCAGTACTTTGTTTGAAGACGAGTGCGGCTGCACTGTATTATGAACAGATAATTTTGTTTAATGTTTGCGATATGATTTATGGGATTTGGAAGGCACTAAGCGGAAACAATTGTACCATCATTTCTTTCTTCTCTGTTTTCATTTTTGTGAAGAAAAAAAAAGAAAAAACCGTCAAGGCAACAATGAGAACAAATTCTTGAAGGAATAGATCGCCGGACACATGTCAGACAGAAAATAGCCAGTTTGATTGGAAACGATACACTTCTGTCTGTGTCGCGCTGGATTATAATGTTCATCGCCGACTTGCAGGCGCGCCATTGAGGAAATTATTTGATTTTAATCTAGAGAAGGACACCTAGAATTAGTTTTATTCATACATTTATGTCGAGACAAATCTCTTTCGAAAAATCTTAATCAAACCCAAACTTTTCACTTCAGTGACAAACCATTGTCCATTATGACCGCACGTGTCAGATGCGTACCATAAGTGTTGTTGTATTTAGGCTTTTCAGCTTCACAAAGAACTAGTTAACTTTTAATCATGTTTCAACAACGCCGTTTTTTACGCGTTTGGGGTTACGGTGTATATGAACATTTAGATAATAACTATACTCTCTTCGCTGGTCGCTGATTGCAAACAACATGACATACAACGGCTGTGCCATGTTAGACTCCCTGGCCTTTTTTTTTTTTTGTCTCGTTAAAAGTAAGGCTTGATACGTTCACTTGCAATAGGCCTATTACATTTGTATCTACCTGCGTATATGCGTTATCATCATGACGGAATTAATTCAATATACAAGCTCAAGTGAAGCGCCACTTCCTCAGATTTGATTTTGTTTTTGGTATCAAACCCTTCAGATTACAAAACGCGCATCCAGTATAGAGGGAAACTCGACTGGAAAATATTGTCTCCATACATACCCTGGTTAGTCAAATCGTATGAGAAACGTGTTAAGGTGAACGTAATTCAAGTGTACTTGGAGACTTTCAAAATTGATTACTCGAGTAGGATGGGTAATATTTCGACATGGCACACTTACAAACGGGTTGTGGTACCAGTCTGAAAAGGATCGTGTACGGGAGGTATGTAGCATCATTAGCGAACGAACCTGTTGCAGACACGATAGGTCATCAGTTCGCATCCCTGGGGAATCTTTTGATGACAACATCAAGCCTTAGCATGTCTGGCCACTGCCTCTAAGAACCGTCATCATTTCATTCGTTACCATGGATACAAGAGGGTAAAAAGGATATAACGATACTAATGTATGCTCCTGTATATCGACTGGAAAGAGGAAGGGTTTAAGAATTTGGGGGGGGGGGGGGGGGCTAGGGGAACCTTTTCCCGGTTCCCTTTGGCAGGTAAGACCATTTCCCACCAAGTGCTCAGACCACATCGAATACCTAACAACTTGAATCGCCTCGGAGCTTTAGGCTTCAACCCTTAGCATCACACTTTACACACATTATCAAAAAATAAAAAGGTATACTATATGATTCAAGACAAAAATGACTCCTAAAATAAGCATGACATATCCATGGAGCTTAAGACTGAAGCTAAAAAACAAAAACAAAAACAGAATGTCATGGTTTGTTTCGGATTATTTTACCTTAAGAGGGATGAATACCTTCAAATTCAACAGAAGCGTTGTAGGTTCAAACTTTGAAAAACGTGGGAAGCGGGAGGGGGGCGGGATGATACTTTATATCCTGCTTTTCCAACATGATCATTCTGAGCTATGACCTCTCATTTAAGTGGGCAATTCTACCATTTTTTTTTCTTTATACTGTGACTGAACACAGGAACTCATACACATTCATTGGTGAATGTAACGGTTTGCTGATCTTATTATTGTAACGGGTTTACCATATAATGGGGGTAAATTGCTCCGGACAAATGGAAACTATATACTTCTGAGCATTCCATGGCTATGGCAGTTCGAGTATTTTCGTCTCGTATCCAGAAGAAAAGGCTATTGATTCCAGAAATGGGAGATCTCAAGGTAGCGTGTTTAACTGGACTTAATAACTATTCAACAAGCCTTCCGACTATCATTACACGGATCCAACAGTGAATGACCGAAATAATTTTAGAGTAGCTATTGATTATATCATTTCTACAGTATAACCTGAACAAGTTTTGATACTGCATAGAGAAAACCAGAAAAGAAAGCGAAGAAAAAAAATTCGACACTCGTCATCTAAGCTCTGACAACAACAGTAAAAACAACAACAACAACACACAAACAACATACGAGAGTTGTGTATTTCCATTATTGATCACATATTGAATGAAGGGTGGGACGATATTATCTGAGTAACCCCTGTGAGACCGTGGTCCTATATTGCACTCTGCTGCCAGCGCTTAATCCCCAGGAACCATTTTCCTTTCAATATCTACCTCTTCATATATATCTCTTTCTTTCTTTCTTTCATTCTTTCTTTCTTTCTTTCTCTCAGTTTCCTCTTTTTGTCTTCCTTTTGTTTGAGAAGCCATTGATTCCATATGTCTGTCATTCCATAATTAATTGCTGCCGGATTCTAAAAAGATGTAAGTCGCTTCCCCATTCCATAAATCAAACTTCACGCTACCACGTTGCATGAGTAAAATAAAGAAAAGAATATATAATGTATATGTAGAGAGAGAGAGAGAGAGCGCTCGCAAAGAGAGAAAAAAAAAGATGAGTTCATAGTTAAAAGCCTAAAGAGGAAAAGAGACAACCGAGCATTCACCAGAATATTCACCGAGAATATCCTTTGGATCCGACTGGTGGGGAAGATTTATTGAGACTCCCCTGGAAACGCCACTTCGACTCTATACAAAAACGAATACCATGGATATCACCTAATGGCGTGGTATTATCAGGGGCATAAGGTGAACAACAAAGGGAACCCCTCGCAGGTCCATGTTCCAGGCGCTGCCAGAGTTTTTTTTTTTTTCTTGGCGCTCTTTGTCGAACGTATCAAGCCGTGGCAATGCACTGTATGGTTAAACAGACACACATACATAAAAGTTCGTCAACGATGGAGCCACATTGACCTAAAAAAAAGAAGAGGTCTGGAACGAAGAGGAAAGACAGAAGGAATAGATAGATAGATAGATAGATAGATAGATAGATAGATAGATAGATAGATAGATAGATAGATAGATAGATAGATAGATAGATAGATAAAAAAGAAAGAAGAAGAACGAGCCAGGGCAAGAGATGGGAAGAATGGAAGATGTGGTAACAGAGCAGTTGTTTATAGGATAAGATGATTGCGAAGAGCGCGTAAGCAGGAATTTGAGAAAGGAGCATTAAAGTTATGTGAGAAATAGTGACACCATTTTCTGTCTCAGGAACGACTGACAACAGCTACACGACTGCCTTGCAGGAACAAGAAAATGGATAGAAAGTATTTACAAAATATCCTCTACTCTCTACCCTCACTGACTGTATTCAACAAGTACTCTAGCCTTTTGATCATGCGAATAAAAAACAGAGATACAGTTTATGTTTACGCAAAGCTAGACTGTTAAAGCTCTGTGAAAGGGTGAGTTAACGACATTGACAACAAAACATTATCTGAAGGAGATGTAAACATGTACATCAACTAATTGTTGAAAGTAGTTGTTTGAAATAAGACAGGCGATCGGTACAAGGTGAGCGCCACATCGCAAAGATACAAGCGCCGTTCCAGTGCCTATACTGCACGTCATGGCGTAGCAAGCTCTTTTGAAATGCAATTCCATACAAATCACATAACTTCAAAAAAGAAAAAAAAAATAGACGAAACAACAAGCAGCTTGGGATTGTGTATGGGTCGCACCGTGAATTACAATTCCACACATACTCGTCCACACAAAACATGTCAAGTCGACATTGCGCGATGCGGGTAATTAATGGGCCGAGCTCGCCTTTGCGACGGCCCAAACACAGTGCACAATCGGGCACAATCGGACGCGGTCGTGTAAAATTGCCAACTTGACATTTCCTATTCGTCGCTCGCCCTATTGTTACACCGTGAAGAGTTTAATGGTCATCCGCCACAATTATCCGACACCCTCAGGCACCAGCCCGAAACCTGTCATCCTTTTGTCTCATACTGACATCACATTTATCTCGTTACGTACACTAGATGAGTAGATAGATAGATAGATAGATAGATAGATAGATAGATAGATAGATAGATAGATAGATAGATAGATAGATAGATAGAGTGATAAAGAGATAAACAGGCAAAATTTAGATGAAACACGCAAAACATAGACGTATCACTATGAATATGTGTTTTGTCATTCTTTCGACTAGTTGATCGACGCTTTATGTTCTTATTTGAATAAAAATCGAATTGCTTTCGCAGCGTTCATGAAATATGAATCCAAACTCAATTATTCAAAGACACACAAGATTCACATACCAATATGTAGACCTATTAATATGAATACGTACTTTGTTATATAATCATGTGTGTATATACAATAAGAAATCAATGTTTTAAAAGAAGATTTCGTTGTAACATCCTAAAATGTTGGCTGCTGATCGTGATAGATAAATATTCTTTTCTTTTTCACTTTCAATTTATACTGAACCCAAAACAAGTTTAAAAATTACATGCTATATTTTTACCCTTTCTTTGTGAGCTTGAAATAGGGACAGTGATGCCAGCCAATTTAGGGTCCCAAGTGTTGATTTGCAAAGACCTTCAAAGTCGCATTATTATTACAGTTATGCAGCGCAGATAACTTTTTGTGAATGTGTGTGTGTGTGTGTGCGTGTGTGTGTGTGTGAAGGGTTTAGTTTGCTGGTCTCAATTTCATTCATCATTGTTCAACTAACCACACATACACACCGCAGTCACAAAACGGATCCCCGAAGTCTTTTCATTCCTCGCATTTTTAGTCAAAGAAGAGAACACAACGGCTCCAAAATCTCACGTCATTATCTCCCATACCCATGACCTGCGAACTTTGCACCTTACGGGTCGCACGGTTTTTTCCGTCACCGTAGAATGCACGAGTTCGTTTCACCCTACCTGACATATCTAACCTCTCCTATCTTTCTCTCTCTCTCTTTATATCTTTTTCTCCCCTCTCTCTCTCTCTCTCTCTCTCTCTTTCTCTGCATCTCTCTCTCCCTCTCTCTCTCTCTCTCTCTCTCTCTCTCTCTCTCTCTTTCATTCCGTATCTGTCGATCTTCTTGTCGCTCTCATGTGCTTCATCAATGTGTAGCCTCATGTCACGATTTCCGCCACATTTTTTATTTTTTTTGCTGTATCAGAAATTCCAATCGCCGGTTGGGTAAATATGCAATATTAGTGGAGCGATAAAATCCAAATAGGGGAAGAAAAGCTCATAATAACATCTATTTATCTGTGTGCCTCCCCTCTCATTATTTGATCCACCACTCACCATCTGTGATTTCTGAAGCTGAATCTTGATATGATTATATCCACTGTTTCTTCTTTTTTTTTTCCTTCCGATTCAACCCTCCACGCGATACAGAAGAACGGGATCGTTGATATTTCTGAGACAAACAATCAACCGTGGCTTTTGTCTTCCAACATGCGGGGGAAATATTTTACACATTTTTTTTTTTAGCTGCATGCTGATAAGTTCAACTACAGAACGTAACCTCGTGTATTTTTGTATTGTTGTCTATATCGTGACATGTTTCTGTAAGACACACTACCTCCAACGTGATTTCTCAAATGTGATGTAAGCGCCATATCTTATTTCATTTTTGTCTAGTATCATCATCGGTGACTGATGCTTTTCTTCTCGTAGGTTTTTCTTTCTTTTCTTTTCTTAAATTTTCGCGTTAGTTAGTGATTATCAACTTCGTCAGAACTTTGCAAGGGCAAGGGAAACCTAAGAATGCATATTTCCATTCCTTTTCATGAGATTTTATACAAAATCCCATCTTGCTGATTGTCTAATAAGTCAACTCGAGCACGGAGCTGAGTTCCTCGTTTGATTGCATTGAACATTTTTGAGCCGATCTAAGATAAACAAAACCGGACGGAAATATAAAACACACACGCACAACTACTAAACATATTAAAAGTTAGGGCTGGCTCTTAATTCATGTTCACACGTGATGAATCTACCTAAGATCATATTCAGCCGCACCTCTTTTATTTCCTCTTTTAAGTGCATACCGCTGCGCCTTTGAGATCCCAGTGAATATTTTGGGGTTTACTGGTATAATGCTTTATTTTCTCTGCCAATAAACATATATACTATAGTACGCATGTATGTAGTGGGCCATTGAGTCAGCCACAAGGAACTTGTCTGCAAGAATCCAATGCAGTTTCTTGCAGGGATT
Source organism: Diadema antillarum (assembly GCF_040938485.1). Taxonomy (NCBI): domain Eukaryota; kingdom Metazoa; phylum Echinodermata; class Echinoidea; order Diadematoida; family Diadematidae; genus Diadema; species Diadema antillarum. Next base: position 302,683 of record NW_027271573.1, on the reverse strand, counting down.
GCGTGGTACGCTGTGAGCTTACCATTGGTGTGCCCGCATCAAACACGATGGGAACGCGCCTTCATAGAAAGAGAGAGAAGACACACACACACACACACACATGAGAGGGGTCACTTTACTAGATGAACGCTTTTTCTTTTCTCAGCGCCAAATTACGGAAGCCGCTTGATCTCTTATAAATGACAGTGAAAGTTACACGGTAAGCTTCGAGAAAATACTGAAGACTTTGCGAAAGAGGTCTTCTGCTACACTCTTAAGATCTTCGTGTTTGTGTGCAGCCTGACTTGTGGAGAACTGATTGGCTCGCTGCTCACGTGATCCGCACACGACAAATCAAGAAGACGCGGCTAATCGTGCGCGCGCTTGTCGAAAAGATGCCACCAATGTTACTAATTAGAAGCCATCGTTTCGGCATGCACCCCCTCTTCTGTTGAGGAAGCAGTTTTGCCAGAATAAAAAGTAAACACGATTCAACAGACACTGCAATAAAGACAAACACACAGACACACAGACACACACACATACACACGCACAACGTCATAGCTGTAGATTCAAGTTTACTGAGGAGAAGAGAAAAAAAAAATAATGGCCAGCGCACGAACATGATCTTTGGGATGCCCTAATTGAAGTCGCAAGATCAAGTCCGGTTGATCATCTTTAAGTCCTGTCTCGTGAACCAACGGTTACGGTTACCATCATCAATTCCGTCGATTTCAACCCAGGCCATTCTCCCACTTCTTGCTTTCCCTGGCAGGACACTCACTGTGTTTTCCCCGCTACGTCAGTATCGTATCACGTGTGAGAGAGATAGAGGGCGAGAGTGACAGGAGGGAGGGGGAGGGGGAGGGGGAGAGAAAAGATGGAAAAAAGAGAGGGAGGTCTGAAGGCTTCATTTCTTCCCTATATCTAAACCCAAAAGATTGTACTTAAACCACTATTTGAATAAATCCTACCGGAACTGAGACATAAGGACGGTAAATGGGAAGGAGGAGGGGTGAGGAAAATATTAGGAAATAATAAAACAAAACTGATAGGAATTAGGCGCTTCCGTTTCGACACATGAGTTTGGAAAGCAGATTCTCTCTTATTCTTCTTCTTCTTTTATCATCTCCTCGTCCTTTTCTCCTCCTCCTCCTCCTCCTCCTCCTCCTCCTCCTCCTCTTCTTCTTCTTCTTCTTCTTCTTCTTCTTCTTCTTCTTCTTCTTCTTCTTCTTCTTCTTCCTCTCTCCCTGTGTTGCTACTCATCAGTATTCGTTATCTGGAAGTGAATGGACCGGGCTTACGCTTCTTGTGGGACAATTATTCCCGCGGTTTGCGGGAAAAACAGACGAACGATAATATCACGTGACAAACTGCTGCTCCTGTGCACGGTTTTTTATTGCAACGCGAAGGATAGGTTTGGGCTATGAGAGAAAGAGATCGAGATGGAATGAAGAAAGGATTAGCAAGACAAGAAAGTAAATAGATAGAAAGAGGGCGAGGGAGAAAGGATGATCGACAAAGAAAGAGAGACGGACAGACAGAAAGAAGAAAAACCGGCTATGGCTAAGAGGATCTTTCGTACTAATCCCGCAATCAGCAACATAAAAAAAAGGCCGAGCGTTTCGAACGGGGCAGTCGGAGCTGCGACTCGGAGACGAGGCTCTCTATCTACGCTCTCCCATGCCCACTCGGGACTGCGCGGATAGCCGCTGAGCGAAGAAGCTGCCGCCAAACCACCGTGAGGGTAAGGTGGGACTCGGTCCCAACGGTATTCCCCGGCGATCGTGCTTTCCCGTCTCTCGACCTCTCCTGTCTTCGCTTCATCCTTCTCTATTTTCCTTTCCTAATGTCTTTTTTTTTACCCTTAAAGAATTAGTTTCCGCTTCTCATTATTGTTTCAACATCACTCACACGAATGCGAGAAGGGGTAAAACAAAGAGAAGCAAAACAGCGTTTTGACTGCACCATCCTTACCCTCCGAGTAGATTGTCATCAATAATGAATATTTCATAATGGTTTTTCATGCTCGGACTGAGAGGGCGACCATTCGTAGCTAACGAAGTGGTAATGCGGCGTCCATTTCATAATATTCCTCGGCTGTCTTCGTTTTGGTTTGACATGGTGAGAAACAAACACGTCATCGACGCTCAATTAACACAAAACATGATTCCCTGGAGAAAGGCAGACTGCGGATCAGATTCACTCTGACCACAGCAACAGTTTTTTTTTTAATAGCACAAGCATGAATTATAATATTAGAGATAAAACAAGACGAAAGCATGAACAAGGTTGCAAAATTGGAAGAGTTTTACAGTTCCAATAAAGCACGCTCTTTATAAACTCTGTGGTTATAGTGCCTCGTTTTCATCATCATCATCTTACTAATCATTTCCGGCGATAAAGTGCTCTGTAGCATAACCTCTTGTAAAGCCATTCTTCTTTACAACAAATTCACACGATGAATCTTGAATTGAAGTTACCTGAATGTTCTACGAAGCTCCTTACTCCCCCCACCCTGTGTTTTCTCTTCATCAAGATTCCATTCCCATGTTGCATTTGAGTTAAAGGTGTTTTCCCTCATTTGCATATGTGTAGAGAGGCTCCAACAACGGTGGGTTTGTGGCTGAAAATGCCAGAAGCTTCAGGTTACAGGCAGACTATAATCTCGACATTCAATGCACCAGTTTACTAATGTATTCAAATGTATGCATGTCTCTGCTATTGAGGATTTATGGCAACTTGTTATTTGATTCGCTTGATCCTGCATGCTATATAACCTTCAATGTTTCCAGCATGGATCAATTTATCCAATATAAACTTGTTTTTGCTTTTGCTTCCATATCAAGCAACTCAACGTTTCAGCTGTCAGGCAAACCGTTGTTATGACATATCATGGAGAACAACATTGTCTTCAGCTTAGGTTTTATGATCAGGCGCAATAACAAGTTTGCAGCAAATAGAAGCCGAAAGTTAGATTTTGCTAAACTTGTTAAACAACAACGACACTATCTCTTTTTACTTTTCCTTCTCTGTAACTTGATTGTCCGGTCTTTCTCAAGAGTCCAAGCTATCGGGAAGCACGCTCTTGAAGGCTGTGAATTATGTTGGCAAATTTTGTGAACTTCATAAACGGTCGACGTGTAACTTGTGTGTGCATAAACTGGACTACAAATCTGTACTCTGCGTTGTACCATTCTACAAAATCTACAAAATCAATATTAAAAGAATTCGCATCTAATTAAAAGGAGGTTAAACATTTTTTGTTATTGTTGTTATAGCAACATTATCAAAAGTTTCTCTCATATTCTTCCCTCGTTCTTGTTTTGGCTGTTGTTCATGTTCCTCTTCTTCTTCTTCTTAAACCAGTTCCTCTTTCACATTTTCGTCTTGTTCTTCTTTGCTAAGACTGGTTAGAAACATATTATTATTGCTGATATAGGAATAAAGGAATATGTTATTATTATTCATGCTATTATAAAGATCACCATTTTCCAAACAAGATCTGCTTCTTTTTACTTAAGGTCAACCACAAGGCTTCAGCCTAATGCATTGTGAACCAGCTTTATGTGAAAAAAAGAGTAGATAAGAATGACAATTCGTTAAGAAATCAAAATGCTTAGGTCAACATTTCCCTCAGTTTGTTTCGCAAACCGCAAATTATCAAGGCCAGGCGTATATACCACAATAGAATAAAGCTTAGAAAACTAACATCACGTCAACGATATCCATGTTTGCTCCTGAACCAGCCCCCCTTTTCCCCTATACCCGTCGACCAGAAATCACTCCCCAAATCGCCGGCAACCAGCCCGCGAGATGATTGCCGGTGGGTTATGATACGCCTCAGTGACAGGTGAGTCTATAATGGAAGGAGGACAAATAAACATTCCCGCCAAAATATCAACAAACGGGGCAGCTAAAACCTAATCAGGAATTGCACTTTTTTTATTTTTGCACATCATGTACTCTCCCCTATACACATCTAGCTCTCCAATCCTTTCAAGATTTGGCGCGCTGTACCCGGGGTCGCCTCGTATGCCGCGTCACGTAACACCCGGATTACTATACCCAATTACCTAGGATTCATCACAGTTCGTTTCTCAAGAACTCATCCGGAGGGGGGGGGGGTGGATCGCGTTGAGTGTTGGGGGAGGGGAGGAAAATATCACTCATACACCATTTCATGCCCAACTAATTTGTGGATATGAGTAGAAAGTATGACAAAAAGTCGATGAGATGGAGATAGAGAAAGAGAGAGACGGCGCGAACGTGAGGTTCTAGAGGAGAGCTGTGTAAATTGTACGTCGCAAAACTTCACTTGTCGCACGTAATCTTCGAAAAAACAAACTGAGGTAAATAGCAATTTATCTAAGACAGTGCAAAAATTCGTAGGCTGGGGATCTTCTTTTTGTGTGTGTATATTGTAATCTGTGTGCGTGAATATGTGCAAGTGTGTGTTAGAGTGTGTATGCGTGTATATATTTATTTATATTCACACATTTATCAATGAATATGCATAAAAGATAGATAGATAGACAGATAGATAGATACATAGATGGATGGATAGATAGATAGATAGATAGATAGATAGATAGATAGATAGATAGATAGATAGGTAAATAGATAGACAGACAGACGCCAGATATATGTCTATATCCAATCATAATGTACAAAATACTTCAACACACAGACAGGGAAATGGAGGGAAAATTAAAAATGTTCTTGTCAATGATGCAGAGGTTCCATAGTAGAACTCGAAACGTACCCAGCTTGCAAGAATCGGTAAAGAGTAAATCTACCTTCTCCATTATGTGTTTTCATACTGCAGTTAAAATATTCGTCAAAACATGCTTCTCTTCTTCAATTATAAGAAGTAACGAGTGGACTCTTTTTTTTTTCAAGCATGTATGTGGTGTGGTTTAGACTTCGGGGCTGCGATTTCGGAGTTCTTCGGGGATTTGGGGGAAAACGCCCAAATCTCCCAAGTGGAAAACACGGATGGGATAACATATCGTGATTAGCCGCATCGAGTTTCGACAGGTTTGTCGCAAATTTCCAATCTCCCTCGCCATCAACGCCCGGGAGCGAGGCGTAATCTGGAAAAATACGACACTGCGCTGATTTTACTTTCCTCTTTCTTTCTTTCTTTCTTTTTTTTTTGTACTCGTGGGGGGAGGGGGCGGTAAAGGACGCTGCAGAAAATATAAAGTTGAATAAATCAAAAATTGCATAGGAAAGACGAAGATAGTTGCAGTGATACAGATCGGAACGGTAGGCCAGGACTGACAGGATAGGAATTTTCAGAACAGGAGAAGAAAGATAGAAAGAGAAGAAAATTGTATTTTTTTTAATATAATATATTTAAAAAAATACAGAGAGACATTCATTACAATCAGTAAGGAGATTAATATCACAACAGGCCATTCGTATATGGGAATTCAGTATTGCACACAGTGTTCTCACTAGCTTGTAAATCATCCTTTGTGTTGGCTATTCATTAACTCCCCACCCCCCCCCCTTTTCGCCAAGCTTGTTGACATTGTAAAGCATATTTGTAAGCAAACTTTTCATAGCTCCTTTGAACCCCTACGTACCAGATGATCAGTTATAGAAAAGATAATGCAGGGAAGAAAGGGACAGAGAGACAGAATGGCGGAAGAAGAAGACGAAGAGAAAGAAGAAAGGTGATAATGATGACGAAGAAGAAGAAGAAGAAGAAGAAGATGACGATGATGATGATGATGAAGATGACGATGAAGAGAATAATGATAAGAAAAACACGATGACACAAGGATGGGCAGGGGTACTATAAAGAGCATACATGAATCTGACAAATGCAGAAATAGGTCAACAGTCGTGGAAGTGGTAATAACCTTCATAAATGACGAGAATGAAAATGGTAGCACTAATAGTGAAAGTCGTAACAAGCTAATGCTGGCCAATGCTGGCAGGAAATGAAATGTTTTGTTGTTCTTGTTCTTATTGCGGTAACAAGAGTGGGAATAGATATTCGTCATTTATCGATTTCAAGATTATAACGACTATATGCTTCAAGGTCAAATCTTTTGAATCTTTTGGGACACTGCGGCCACTCATCTGAAACATTATTCAAAAAGAGCTCATGAACAGGATAAAAAGTATTAGCAATTAAGACACTAAAGGTGTTGGACGAATCCCGTGCATAATGTTGTCATTTCTGAGAAGAAATCGCCGCTTTTTAAGTGCGTTAATGGGCTCGCTGCACGACAGACGTCCCTCCTTAACTCTTCAACTGCCGTGAATAACCAGTTTGCGTGCGATATCGATGGTATGTTGATCCGATGATCCTTAGAAGGTTAATGGAGACCAGAATGGTGGGAGAATTTCTCAACGCTCCATGCTGGTCTTGAGATACGGGAACCCCCCCCCCCCCTCCAATCTCTCTCTCTTCTTTTCTGTCAATCATTCATCAGTATGATCGCTGAGTGGCTAATCCATATTTTACACGTTTGGCTGATTGCAAATTACCCACAGGTTGGCTGCTAAATGGGTGTGGTATTAAGAACGGCTAAGTGGTCCACACCCTAGGGAATTCACGATTCCCTCCCCCGCCCCTCCCTTCAAGTAAGGTAGAGTAAATTGATTGCACCAATACAATATTCTACGACCAATTAGTTGCTTAATCGCCTAACAGCAAATAAGATAAGGATCGTTGCAACAGATCATTATAACAGACGTTGGAGTTTTAAAAAAAAAGACACTTCGAAAGTCATCATGTCCATGGAAGGTCCTACCAGCAAGCAGCAAACGCATACACGTCTTCATTACTTTTGTTTAGACTACTTCGCTATAGTACCCTAACAATCAGTCAAAGCTCCTTGCCAGTAAATAGTTTGATTAGACGATTAAAGCCATATAAGGTATTATATAAAAAAACAACAACAGATATCATAACAATCAAAATAGAAGGCGGAAATCAAGGTGACAAGAAATAGAAGATAGTAACTAATCGGATCACAAGAAGTATAGATCACCTCGTTTAAAGATTGAAGAGCGCACAGGTAGACAAAAACATTTATAAACTTGCAATGATACGAATGTTCCAATATATACAACAACAACAATAGCAACAGCAACAACAACAACAACAACAACAATAGACATAACAAAATGGTCAACAAGGAAGCGACAAACACAAACAAACAAACAAACAAACAAACAAACACCCACCCGTACGCGCGCCTCCGTCAGGTTGCACCAGGCCGAGATCTCTTCTCGCGTGGACAGGTCCGGGTAGCGGTTCCGCGAGAAGTTCGCCTCGAGCTCCTGCAGCTGTTGGCTGGTGAAGTGGGTCCGCTGTCGGCGCTGTCGCTTCTTCTTGTCGCCGCCCTGCTCGTTGCCGGAATCGTCGCAGTCGCCATCGTCCGGGCTCGTCTTGGAGAGGGCTGGAATGCAACGAGGGAGAAGGTTGGACATGGTGGTTGGGGTAAATCTGGCGAAATGCAATTGTTTTTTCATAATTGTATTTGTCCTCGTCATTGATTCTTCATGAACACCCTCATCTACTGTAGCAGCACTATGAACGTATCGCCTCATGTTCTCACACTAACAATTTTAACCAACAAAACACACCTACGTTTAAGCGATACTTATGACTAAATGACACTGATTTCAGTACGGTTGAATTCGTGAAATGATTCCTCATAAAAATTGATGGAGTTGCGTCCTACGCATGTCGCCGGTAAATCTCCTGCTATTATGGCATGATGTGCGTCTATGGAGGTGAACATAATCATGAAAATATTCCTGGTTCGGCTCTGTTCTATTCACTTTTTGCATTAATTATTTCACTGCAGCTAACGACAAGTAACACTCGGACAAGCCCTACGCATTGGTGTGCCACACGCAAAAAAGGGGAAAAAAATAAGCCAACCTTCAACCTATTTAAAGTGCCTCTTGTCCTCTTGTCTTATAGTGTCTCAGCAAGACTTGTCACGCAATAAACGTTCAAGTACAAAAATGAGTTTCATTGGAACTCTGCCTCATTTTGAATCAGTCAGTATTTTTGCTGGAAGGTCATATTCCATTATCACCTCTACTGCTCTTTCTCTCTCTCTCTCTCTCTCTCTCTCTCTCTCTCTCTCTCTCTCTGTCCCTCTCGTTCATTCTTTCTATTCGATTATCAAGTTACATCGATAAAATACAGAAGTACGAGCGCTGGTGTTAAATGTGTTGTTATTATGTCTCGTTATCTCCCGATCAATCTCAACTATTGCTAAGAAAAAAGTTCCCTTGTCAAAAGAAACTCTTCAGCGTTCTGACATGGATTTTATTATCGCATTTTTTTTTTTAATACTCAAATCTCTCCCATACTCCCTCGTTCCAAAAGTGAATGAAATGTGTTGACATTATGTGTCAGTCTAAATGCAAAAATATCATTGCCCGTTCACGACATACTAGAAAAACACGTCATTTGAAATTGCAGACTGCAACATTATAATAGTTATTGCTAGCCAAGGTGAAAGGTTCAATTGACATTTTGGCGTTGGCTCAGTTGTGGTTAATGAGCGTTCATTTCTAGGAAGACTATTTTGAAAACAATTAGAATACACAGTCTATGGACATAAACCAACACAAGTACAAAACAAACAATTTTGTGTTTAACACTTTTTTTCAGTTTCCCAATACTAATGAAGTTAAAAATAAACTCATTATTTTTAGCCTTACCAGACAGTGATATCAAAGATAGCCGTTCCAATCTGAAGAAACATTAATATGTGAGATGGTAAATGATTTAATCGGTGATTTTTCTATGAAGGGCATATGTGATAATTGCACCTTTAGAAAAAACAAACAAAGATTACGAAAGGAAAATATGCCTCAAAGACAATCGGTCAAGGAAATGTGGATCACAGTCAGCCGAGTGTTACGAGAAAGTGCTACAAAGTCAGTCATTAAAAGTTTGATACTCTCTAGGATTATCTCAACACAAGACTCGGTTGTAGTGGATATAACATCCTTTGTTTATCATCTCAGGCAGGCTTTATAAAGATCACGTGTCTTTCGCGAAAACGTGAAATCGTACTCATCATGTTTTTGTCTCGCATACAACTACCGAAGTGCGTTGCGCACGCGACTTTACCGCCATGTGACACGTCGGCCAATGCTCTCACTCCGGTGTACGTTATAAGACTGTCGTTGGTGTCGATGACTTGTTTGGTATGAAAGAAAAGCAGCCTTGTTTACTGCCGTGGTCAAGAAAGAGTTAACAACGCAATACCAGAGTACATACCGACTCTCAAAATGTCCCAAAACTTCCCGATCATACTCTTTTCTTTCGCTCAGATGGTCAACGTTCTATTGGCTGTGTCACTGCGTTAACGTAACAAAGAGATAGATAGATAGATAGATAGATAGATAGATAGATAGATAGATAGATAGATAGATAGATAGATAGATAGATGGACAGATAGATAGATAGATAAACAGATTGATGGTTAGTAAGATAGATAGATAGATATATAGCAGGATAGATATATAGATTATAGATAGATAGATAGACTGATAGATAGATGGATAGATATATGAATAGATAGATAGATGGAAGGATAGATAGACGGATAGATAGGTAGATGGATGGATAGACAGGCAGATAGATGGATAGATAGATACAGGCAGACGGACTAGCAGACAGAGAGATCAATAGATAACATGTAGGCCTACTGATGAATTGAACAATAGGAAGATGCCTACACATGAAAAATCGCAATACTGATATCTACTTTATGTATACATTTCTTTTTGTCTGTTTGTTAGCCGGTCAAAACTAAAGTAACTAAGTTAAAAAAAGAACAACAGCAACAGGCAATGACAGGGAATTACCTTGCGCGTGACTTCCGTTACAACGAAACGTTTTTACGTTGTGGTTAGCAGAATCAGTAGCAAAACTTATTTTTTTACTTCTCACAGCCAAAATATTTTCTTATCAAAGCTCTAGTGAAATTAATATATTTTTCTTGGAAATGGAAAAAAAAAACCTAGATGAAATGAAAAAAATCAATGGTCATTGCATTTGTAAAACTTCTTTCTAGAGTCGAGAGAAAGCTGCTTTTGACAACTCTCCCCTGTCCAGCCAGTACTTCTAAATCATGGGGGGGGGGGGGGTGCTACTGGTCGGAAATGAGTGTAAAGCTGTTGATATTTCCATATATCACTCGAAATTACAGTACGTCCTTCCTTTCTGTAAACAGGGATCTATCTCCGCTAATTTGTTATGATTTGGTAGTCACTCGGCAGATATGGATGGGAAAAAAGATAACATTTACACATTCCATTTATAATAATGGAATACAGAATTTCGGGAGGATTATCGTAAAGAAATTTCCAGGGCTTCCCGAGAGTGTTCACCAAGCCCTAAATTTTGCATATAGATTGGAATATGCTTTCACTTATATACCTTCAGTAGATATAAGGAGCTGAGTGGTACTTATTCTCAATCTTTATTTTCATTTTTTTCTTTGGAAGGCCGAAGGGAATTCACCATTTGTTTTTGATCGGTAACGTGAAAGCCAAATAGAATATTTCGAGGATCTGCAAAGATTTGAAAAGATGAAGGGAGAAAATCCAGGCAGTGAATAGTTGAATGTAAACCCAAAAGTACACACACGCACACACACACACACACACACACACACACACACACACACACACACACACACACACACACACACACACACACGCACAAACACACACATACTAGAACAAACAACAGTAACAACAAACAATATAATGAATATCAAGGGAACCGTTATAATCTATAATTTCAGGGGTATCTGATTCACTAGTACTTTGATAAGAAAATATTTTGCTGCGTATATAATAGTAAGAAAAAAATAATAATCATTCTTTTTTTCTTCACTGATTCTGCTTACCATAACGTAAAAACTATCATAGCCCCATCCATGGTATCGATATTCTATGGTGATTTCATCAAGTATACAATCAGAAGTTCTGGGATTTTTTTTTCTCACCCATGAATATTTCCCGACGTCAAAGAAGTTCAGCCGATTATAAGAAAATAAAGATCACTTATCTTTCAGATAGGGACAAAAGTAATCAACGTTTCAGTCTTAACATCTATTTGAGGATACTATGTAGCGAGCCGACATGCTAGCGAATCCTGCGAGTGGATGGCCTCGTTCGATATATGTAACAATACTTTATTCATCATTTTATATACACGTGTATATATCTTATAGTCTCGGTTAACAAATCGGTTGAACCTACATAGTGACATCAGCAAAATGTTTACGTACAATGTGAATGGCATTCTGAGTTTGTGGTTCTGAAAAAGGTTGGAGAGACAACAATTTATTCGAGTGACCGAGTTACAGAAGGGAGTAAGAGCAGGAAACGTGACATACGAGCAAAGTCAGACAAAAAGGGGGTAACTCCGTCGAGTCATCCACAAGGTCTAATGTACCCATGGCCGCATCGAGGTTATGAAGTAAAATCAGGGAGCATTGAAAACGGGCAAGCGGGCGAGAGAGGTCGGTCTGTAGAGACATAGGCACAGGCACACCTGACGGACGCCTTGAAAAACACATTAAACCTTCCATTACCACTTGCAAGTGTACCGTATTTGATGTCAATGCCATTCACGGAGGAGTGACCCTCAGTGGGTTAATCGAGGTTTCTTCTCCGTGAGGCTGAGGTCTTTCTGATACTCTGACGATCGGGAGACCAATTATGTCAGCATGTCATTGACATCTTGTGCTGTTAAAGTATCTGAATGAACTGACAAAGTTAAAGGAGAATGAAGCCCAATGTAGATTGAGGAAATGCAGCAATACCAATAGAACACATCAGAGAAGTTTGAGAAAATGTCAAAAAGTAATTGCTGGATGAGAAGACTACAACATTTTGTGACGTCACACATGGACAACGATATGAAGAAAATATTTTTGGAAAATCTACATATTTTCATTTTTCTAGCATAATGAAAGATCACTTGAGTTACCTCTTTCAGAAAGTAGGGGAATGATACCCTTTACATAATGTCAGCAACAAATAGAGGAGACGTGTAGTTTTAATGAAAAATGAAATTTTGTTAAATTCTCATGATATCGTTATCCTGCAGTGACGTCACGACCGGTAGCAGTCTTCTCATCTAGAGATGGCGGCACCGAAACTTTCAAAATTGATAACCTTTTCAACATAATAATTATTTTTCAGTTTTCCTCACACTTTGCTGATGTGTTCTACTAATATTTCTACGTTCACTCATTTAAGCCACATGTATTTTGGGCCTTTTTCTCCCTTACTCCCGAAAAAAACCAAGAGAAAAAAAAATGTCATAGCTACCTCTGATTACGTTCACAATCAGCGTGAATACAAATGTCATTAATCATAAACATAGTATCAAAAACTAAGATTATCCCCTAGTTTTGTAGGCTCAGTTTATCATGATACGGTGCCCACTTCAATCTAATTTGATTATCAAGGAAATGGTGTGGCAATCTGGAATACAGGATGCTTAAAACGTATCACCGTACAGCACTGAAATTATTCTATAACATGTCTCTTCCGATTTGTTTAAAAGTTATTTATGTGCATGTGTATTATCATAAAAATATATGTGTGTGTTTCCATCATACATCAAAGTGGGTAGATTAAATACATGAGTATTCAATGACATACAAGCACGCTCATATCATGTCAATACATTATATAGCATATGGAGAGAGCAAAAGAGAGAATACAATGGTTGTTAAGATTTGTTTAGCTTGAATCAGAACAAAGATGGACGATTTTTCCCTGGCATCGAACATTCTGGGGGGAAAAAAGTCAATCGTGGATAGGTCATGTCAAGTCGTGTTTGAGGTCGATAATTCGGTGAGTTCCCTCATTATCCGGTCATCGACAAAACTTTACAAAAGGAGGAGGACTATGAACTCCCCCCTCAACCGATCCCCCACCTCCCTTACAGAGAGATTGATTTTTTGTTTGTTATGTATAATTTTCTCTCCCAGCATTGAGCTGTAGGTATCAGCTATAAGATTCCTTGTCACTCTCCGTTGCACATGATTAAAAACTGGGTAATAAGCGAAATACGATTAGCCTGTACAAGCACACCCCACACAAAGGTTTCTGCCTATTATGTTCCTTAGCATAATCTCCCCAGTGAATTTGTTTTGTAACACTAGACAATGATTATATTTTCTGTTTAAGCCTAACAACCTCCTTGTGTACGTCTTTTTTGTTTGTTTCTGTTATTTATTTTCCTGTCACTCATTCAGTGCAAACAGTTTCTGGCATGTTTTTTTTTTAAAGTTGATATTTTACTAGTTTTCAAAGTCCACCTAAAGATGTTACATACGACTATTCTATTCTATTTTATGATGTTCTTTATTCGAATTTCGTTCGGTATCAAGATCACATTATTCAAGATGAAATGAATAAAAAGAAAACTAGACAGCTATACTCTTGTGCTCACTTAATTGTGCTGTTCGATTACATTTTGTTTTCATCAACGTAGAAAGAAATATTTCATGCAAATTGTAGTTTTACAGACGCACACGTCACACATAATGTATAGACGTACAACAAATGGTTTATGGATTAAAACAATGTGTGTATATGTGTGAGATTGAACCGCACAATAAAGGGCAAATCTACAAGTATTATTCTATATGTGAGTGTGTTCATATCACGTCTTATAATCGAATATAATGTCTTGACTTATCACACTTTTAAAGAAATTAGACAGTCAGTTTCTTGATCTTTTTTTTACGCCACATTCCTCCATCTTAGAGCGAGAGAGAGAGAGAGAGAGAGAGAGAGGAATAAGCCACTTGTGGAACAAATCGCATTCTGATTGTCATCCTATTGAGAGAAGGAGAGAGTGGAAGATAAAGGGAGGGAGAGAAGAGGTACATCAGGAAGTGATACAAATAGCAGAATAAATATCTGGGCGCTGGTGCCGAGTGTTTTATGCCCCGGCCCTTCTCGAGTCTTGAGTTTCAGGGGACCCTTAATACTCTTCGGAAAGGCTTCACCTCCGATGCGGCTTTCCTTCCGCGTTGAGATGCGACGTTTTAAGTACCAATCCACTTGACAGGTCGAGTGTCGTTTATGTACACACTTACACACAAGACGAGAGCTAATGTAGAAGTCGAAAATGCTGGAGTCGGGTTCCCCGCCTCGCGCGTGGGGTCCGCGGGCGTATGGCGCGGAGACGAGAAAGGGGAAAGCGGTGTGGCAGGCGACATAGCGGAGGCGGGATCGTCGGGTGCCGACGAGCCGTCACTAGCCGTCTGGCGCTGAGCGCGAGGACCGTGCGTATCGCAGATTGTATAGGTGGGGAGTTTGTTTACCTACTTCAAGCGCTGTCGTTCGTTTGCGACTCTTTCAATTTCGTTATGCTCGATGATCCGTTTCTTCCATTATCCAAGAACTGCGTCACTGCATAACTTTAGATCACTAATAAGACACCCCCTGGGATATCATGCACCCAAGATTTCCTGACTAAGTTTTTTTTTTTCTCCTCATCAACATATCTATGTTCCACCTGCTTATCTCCTTATTGTTATTTTTCTTCTTTTTCATCATCATCTACTTTTGCCAACTAATTGTTTTCTCATTGTTTCTCTCAATTATGTCACATTGTGGAACCAAATCTATATTCAACAATGTAGACCTACAATACAGGCAAAATTAGCTTCAAGTTAAAATCAACATTGTGCACAATCAAACTTGATTTGATTCGATTTGAATATGCTAGAATCTATAGTTCCATGTGAATTTTTCATCGTAGATTGGTTTTCTCATAATTTATAAAGCAATTTTTTAAATTGCTAAACTCATTTCTCTTCCCAGGGTTTTGTATTCCATTTCTCATTGAATATTACATACTTCACTGTTAAATTTGAAAGTTTCAAGAACTTTGGAAGAAGAACGAATTGCAGTTTGGGCCAAGACGTACTTTGATGGTTATGTAAGATAATCTCTCTTTCGTACAGATATAGAAGAGCTCTACGATAGGGTTTGCCTGAACGGACTCAAAATGACCCGTAGCCAAGTAATTATCGGGGGGTAGTCGTTTAAAGCCTCGCCAGAATCCGAAATGTCGGCAACCCAGCGCTGCAGACGACAACCCGTAATCTTTAATTAAGACGGCGGGAAATGGATGGGAAGAAGTGCGGTCATGAACGGGCGAGGGAGCGGTCGCTGGTAGCTCTTATAAATGGTAAAGTCGCAAAATATTGTTCATCGACCTCTCGCCCCCTAATGCCGGGGATCAGCGGTCAAAAAAATCATGCCACTCCCGGCCGTTTTGACTGGCATCACAATGTCATGCTATCCCATTTCTCACTTGGACTAAAATAATAGATTTAGGGCAGCACCAGCCTTTCGCCAAGCCTCAATCGCCCTGGAAGGATCTGGTCATATTTGACTCTGACGACACAACAAAACAAACAACAAAACAATTCAAAACAAACATAAACAAACAAAAAAAAATATTGGCCTGATCTTAGTTTAAGCTCTTCCTTTTCAGCCGTGTGGTATTTTTGTGTTTGCTTGTTTATGTGTGTGTGTGGGTGTGTTTGAAAGTGTTTGCTTTACATGTTTGCCGAGTAGCGGGGTAGACGACAGAATCGTAGAGATATGACTCATATCATAAGCGAGACATTAGCTGAACGTAATTCCCGTATTTTTAGTACGCTCATAGTCGGCAGAGGTAGCCTGACCTAATTCGTCAAATCTTGCCCAGCCGACTTGAAAGATAGTATCTGTATCTACGCCCCGTCACCTTGAACGGAGGGCCGTGGGCCCGTTGTCACGAAGAGAGCGCAGGGCGGAAGGGATACCAGCATTCATTAATTGCGGTACCGTATCATTGAGTTTTAAGTGGGATAGCTGCACTTGCTTGAATTTGGAGCTTTGATTTAAGCCGTGTATTAATCGTTTATGTTCTCACGATACTCTGAAATGACAATTTCATCGATTATTATAATACCTTGAAGCGCTCCAACTGCAGATGACTTTTTCTTCAGTTTTCTTATTTTGTACAATAGCAATCGACATTTTGATTCGCCATCAGTAATCATCATAATAATTATTACTATTTACCAAGGGAATTAAATGAGTGCTTTACTTCGAACAATCTAAGGAAGGAAACTACAACATAGATTTTATATAGAATCAGATTATCATTCCTATAGTACTAATTCTTATAGTAATGGCAACGACATCAAATATTGACACTGATACCACTGCTAACATCGTGTTGATAGTGATAACGAATAATTGTCATGATTATAATCACATAATGATAATGTATTCCCATAGATGAGGGCAACTCTTGTCGTCTTTTGATATTATCCTGAGGGTATCTTAAGTTTTTGACCCGCTGCTAGGGGTACTAGGTAGTTCCTAGGTAATTCCATTCCTGCAGTGAATAGTGGCCACGATCAGAAGTGATAACTGCAAATTACTTGATTCTAAAGGCTGTAAATTTCGTTTTATTTTGTTTCGTTTAACTGGTTATAAGTATCCTTGACAACATCACAACCAACGCCAAAGTGATATAAAGTTAGCCTTGCCTATGATATATTTTTAATCAATTGTCACAATCTGTACAAATGTGTTTGTTAGTAAATGTAGGTCAGAGTTGCGATTTTACAAATACATTTGTACAGGAGTGACATTTGATTAAAAAAGAAAACATAATAAAAAACATCATAGCACGCATTCACCCGTCTGATTAATAATCTGTTTTTCATTCGAATTAATCTTGAAACAAAAAAAAAATTAACCTCAGTATAACCTGAAGATAAACTTTATTGTCTTACTTGTAATTTTGAGTAAAAACAAACAAAGACAGCTTTGCAGTAATGTAGTTTCACTGCAACATATAGCATCGACTGCAACGTCGAAATGTTCGTGTAATTATGGTTCGAGAACCACTAATAGCCAAACGAGGAATATTGTTAGCCTATAAATGAAACATTCAAGTGAACCAATATTTGCTGTTTTACGGCCTCGTAAACAAGAAAGAGAGAAGGGAGTTAACGACCAAATGCAGACCGATTGAGAACGGATCTAGAAAACTAATGATAAAAAGACGCCGTGCTCGTAGTTGGAAATGGATAAGCCAGGATAAAGCTACCAAATGATTTTGAATACCGCTATATGTGTGCCGCAAACCGATGGTAAAATGTAATTACGATATTACACATTTTATTTCCTGGATTGGACAACATTACAGACAATAAATCTATAATTATCCCTTCAGCCAATCACTGTTTGGTTCGTGAAAACAGCTCTACACGGGCTGCATGCTATCTGGCGGCACTACATTGCCACGACATGAACTCATTGCGATCGATTATCGATCACTCGATTATGTCACCGATTGTGCAATCCTACATGAGACGACTGACGATATAAATAACCAACAAAGGCCAAACCCCGGATGTTTTCGTCCTCTAATGTTCGATTTGTTAAACTAGATCAATTTGATAGCGTCTAGTATTGTAAGTGGGGATGCGCTCCCCTCAACTATTGAGATATACTGTGCGGTAATTTGTTTGCTAGTTCTAATGCCTCTATCCTTCGTGTAGCAGTGTTTTCATCAGCCCTATGTTCAACCAGATGTGCAAGTATATGTCGTACTGATTTCAACACGCTGGAACTATATAGGAAAATTCTAACATACAATGTATCTAATAAGCCCCCACAATAATAATTGTGATGGTACTGTGGCATAGTGGATAAGACTCCCGACTCCCAATTGGAGGACCCGAGTTCAATTGAAGTGCTTACGTCCTTGGACAAGATGCTTATATCCACATAATGTCCCTCTAGACCCAAGTGTATAAACGGGTACCTGGTAACGCTAGGGTATTAATAATGATAGGGCCCTCTGGTAGAGCAGTGGCAACACTGAAGAGGCTATCTTGGATAAAGAAGACATTATTATTATTATTATTATTATTATTATTATTATTATTATTATTATTATTATTATTATTATTATCATTATCATTATTATTGTTATCATAATCATCATCATCATCATATGCCTAGTATATAGCCGCTATTATGATGAAAATAAATGCCCTTTGATATTACAACTAATGAGTTTGCATGGAGCAATAGTTCAACTGTCGGCTGACCTCAATTATGTATGCTGTTTCTGTTCTTTGCTTTTCATGTGGCACTTACAGTCCTGTTTATTTAAACAACCTAAGCATTGATTCAACAGTAATAACAATATGTCACGCTGATTGCATCATTATAAGGTAATCGCTCTGAGTTCGACATGTTTGTATGTGTTTGTTTCATGTGTTTTGTCACCTAGGGTCAGTGTAGAATAAACAGAATAAAGTCCATTATAGTTATAAATGTGTGATCTCCTATTATTTTAGTCAAATCCTGATACGAAGGGTATGTGTCTTGTGTGTGTGTGTGTTTGTATTATTATTCGGCAATTACTTTGAACACAACATGTTTGTGTGTGTACGTGTTGGTGTGTTAGTGTTACTTTGTGTCTTGTTGCCTAATGCAAGTCTCATGTGTGGTACTAGTATGAGGCCAACTGTGTTATCTCAAATGATTTCAGTCGGATCCCGATTTCGTAGGGTTTTATAATGTTATATTTATGTGCAGTTATGTGTGTGTGCGTGTGTGTTTCATTTGATATTTGGGACTTGACGCTGATGTTTGTGTAAACGTGTGGTCAAAGCCACGTGATCACTTACGGATTTCCCTGACTGCCTACCAGGTATACATTTTCTGAGACTCGTCCCTTAATTTGTCACACATTGCTATTATTGCACGTGTGATAGGAATCACATGTTCCAGCTATTTTGCGATGTGCACGTGTCTGATGATATGCACAAATTTCATGGATATAAATCACACACAGACAGACAGACACATACACACACACCCAGACAGACAGACAGAAGGACAAACAGTGTGTGTGTGTGTGTGTGTGTATGTGTGTGTGAGGGAGGGAGAGGAGAGAGAACAAAAAGCATTGTGTGCAAACACCTTAAGTCAACAGAGCACTCTAATAGGTAAAAAAAAAAAACCACTACCTTTCGCAAGGAAAAGTGCATGCCTCTTTTGAAACTGAGGCAAAAATCCTGATCAAGTCGTGCTATTGCTGACATTGTTTGCTAGAGGCCAAAATAAAGACAACAACAACTGCGAACTGTCCCCAGAGAGGAATTTCCACTCTCGTCTACACACGTGACCGCCGTATAGTCACGTCACGTGACACTCGCGAATTTCTAGGTCACCTACACTTGTGTAGGTTGTCTCATCACGCGTAGTCAGGAATTTGTGTCACGAATGAAATTGTTTGCAACTCAAAGCGATTTACTAAGAATCAAACATCTTTATTGTGCCTTCTTGTGGCTTCTTCTCAGACGAAGGCTCATGTAGGTACCTCTATATTTATTGTCATGCTCGGCAACGTGCATAATTTATTAAAACACCGACCAGCTACTCCGCTTCCTAAACGACTCATTGTGAGAATGGTGCACATGGCAACCGATTTTTGTTTTTGTCGTTGTAGATGTTTTTTCTGTCAACTGTACGTTGCACGTTTTCAAATGAGAGGCTAGGCGATCGAGGTGAGGACAAGCGCCACTTTGTGTTGTCAGCCAATAAGCCAACATCCTGTTTTTTATTTCTACCTGAGCTGATGTCACATACATGTGAATGCAATTACTACGAGACACTTTTCTGGAATCTCTCTCTTTTCTTTGATTTTTCTGTACAGTCACGTCTTGTACTTGTGTTATGTTGATAACGCTATACAATATTGACGAAATGATACAAACAGATTCACAAGCAGATGTGCATGAAAGCTCTTTACGTGAATGCAGATCAAAATAATGTTTTACGTAGAACGTAAAAATAGTAGTCTTGATTTATGAGAGTTTCTATTCTTAACCACGTCAAGCTCATTTCACCACAGTATAACTCTAATCGTTCTCATTCTACGTTATAATCTGAATTAGTACTGTGTAAACTCGAACGCAGACCAACAAAACAGCAACAACAATACATATTTTACAATTTTCTTCAGCAAGCAAGAATGTTATCGACATTTCGGCTTCTCGATGTATAGGAATAATAGCTCTATAAGGGTCTATGAAGAAAGCAGGTCTTCAAACGATTTACACCGTCAACGTGTGTCACCGGTAGACTCTGCAACCTTTAAAGTTGACACACGCGTGATCGCGGCGGAACACTGGCTAAAATATTCGCCACACCTGGCCCGCTGGCTTGATTAGCTGAACCCTTGCCTCCTGAATATTAAACCCTCACAGGAAAAAAAGAAAAAGCAGTATGGAAATCGTTGCATAGTTCTCACCACCTGTTCGGTTCAATCTGTAGAAAGAATGGTGATACCAGAGTATGGCTTTTACTGACATAAAAATATGGTGCCGAGCTCAACTTCAGGATGAATAGTGGTACTGAAAAGGTAGCATGTCAATTAACAGAGGCAGGAGGAATTTGCAGTTTTGCTTACCTGTTTTGTCGGAATGCGTGTGATCGTTTGGTGGAGACCGAGCATGATTGTGTGTTGGCTGGCTGCCGTGGTGGCCGGGACGCTGGCCCGCGACGTTCCCTATGCCCGCCGATACTCGAGCCGACTCGTTCGCTACCAAATCTTCCAGCGTGGAGAGCGGTCCATGCAGGGTATTCATGTTCACCAGTCAATTATCGTCGATAATTACAAAACAAGAGAAAAACCACGCGGTGTTCGGAGAACTTAAAAGAGTATTAGACTATAAAAACCAGATTTTGCCACAGCAGGTATGACAAGGATTTTTTTTCCCCTTTCAAAGTTCGTTGCCAAAGGGGGCGAGAGCTAAGCCCAAGCTTTGCCGTATGTGTCACCGCCGGTTTACCGGGTGGGCAAATCCCCTTGATTGTGTTCCGGTAGCTCGCGGGAGAAAAAATTCACATTAAGAAAAAAATATGTGCCCCCCTCCTGATGTAGATGGGCTGATTCGTGAGCGACAATCCCCAAGCTCAAGTAGCGGATCACCGCAAGGGATCAAGCGGGATGGTGGCGGGTTAGGACGCTCCGAGCTGCCGGCGGAGGGAAAATATTCGGCCGAAAATCTACGGAATGTATAAGTGACTACACGAGAAGGGAGAGAGGAAAAAATAATCGGCGAGAGATGTCAACGTTGCTACTCAAGACCTGATCGTCCCTTGGAGGTGTTGGAGAGAGAAACGTCCGATCATTTGTTTGCAAGTCGGCTTAATACTCGGTTGATAATATATCACCCGTTCGAGAGGGAGATTGGCGGCGGGAATGACTCCAAAAAACTTCGCGAGAGGCATTCTCATGAACGAGGGGGGATATGATAGAAAACATTCACTTTGGGTTTAGCTTTTCTCGCTCCCCTAGAGCCCCCCGATTGGTAGAGCCACTCAACCAAAGTACTCATCTGTGACGTCACAATGTAAGCGTGAGCTGCGGCGGCTCTACCGGCGCTCCGGTGGGTTACAAGGGGGCGCATGGACAATTCAAGCCCCGCGTGTGTGTATCGTGTCGGACGGAGCGAGACGTGGGGGAAATGACACACATAACATACAGCGTGGTAGAGCTTTTTTTTCTACTTTTTGTTCTTTTCACCCCATCCCCTAACACTTCATCTCCCTTCTTACATCTCCTCTTTGGGTCTCTCATTCTCCATCTCACTATACCTCACATTGCCCCCCAACTCTTCCTCCTAGTCCTCTATTTTTCTTCTCATCCCTATCTTGTAACTACTACTTCTACTACTACTACTACTACTACTACTACTACTACTACTACTTCTACTACTACTACTTCTACTACTACTACTACTTCTACTAATACTACTAATGATGATAATAATGATAATGATAATAATAATAATAATAATAATAATGATAATAATAATAATAATAATACTGCTGCTGCTGATACTACTACTACTACTAGTACTATTACTACTGCTACTACTACTACTACTATTACTGCTAATACTACTAACATACTACTACAGCTACTACTACTATAATCATTATCATCACTACTACCATGGCTTAACTACTACTTCTACTTCTACTACCACCCCTTCTTTTCTTTCGCCCCTTCCTCCTCTTCATGATATCATCGTTTCCATCCCCTCCTCCTCCTTCTCTTTCTGCTCCTTCTTTACCTTCTTTCGCTCTGTTTTCACTTTGTCGTCCTCGTGGTCATTTTCATGCCTGGCAAACTTCATCATTTTCTGTGCCCATCACTTTCAAGGTCGAGATGTCCAGCCAGCTATATTCGCTGACCACTCATCAATATTCCATCTCACCTCCATTAACCTCCCTTTTTGCCTCTCTTTTTTTTGGGGGGGGGGGGAAGTGTAGGGATTTTGAACAACTATTTATGTATATACACTATATATATATATATATATATATATATATATATATATATATATATCCCTTTCTTTATGTCTATGTATAGGTCTATATTTGTATCTAGCATCCATCTATCCATCCATATATACACACATCTAGTTTCACTGGACCCTTTTATTTTACGTGTCATCCATTCGCTGTCAGTCGGTTGTCAACAGAGAAGAAACAAAGAAAAAAACTGGGGTAAAATGTCACTTTGTTTCGCCAGACACACTTAAACTTCAATAGAAAATGAGTGACCTACATGATGGTGCCGTACTATGATGCCGACGGGAAGTTGTAACGTTGATCTGAATTGTACGCTTTCCAGCACGTTGTTGGCGTGAGGCAACAGACAATTATAAATATGTCTTACGTCTACCTTTTTGTCTTTTTTTTTTGTAAATCAATCTCTTGCTCAATGGGGTTCTTTTCACGAGAGATATTATTATTGCGAAATTCTCGCAGCCCTGTCGCCAGATCATGGGGTAAATGAGGGGAGATAAGATCGCAACAGGATAATCGAACAGAATGAGGGGAGGCACGTAGCCCATCCATGAAAACCCTTTTCATCGAAATCATACTTCGTATGACAGAGAATAGCCTACAATTAGAAACCAGCTATACTATTCATGGCATACAGAGCTTGTAACCCCACCCACCTCCTACCTATGGGGATGTAAAAAAATGATCAACCCCCCTAGCCGCCCCCCTTCCCTCCCTGTCTCAACCCCAACCTTCTAAATTATCAACTTCTATGGCCTAAACTCGTCGAACTGGTGTAGAATAAGCAGTGTTGGATGAGTGGGAGTAGCTCTAATTTCGTAACAGGTCTTTGCGGACCAGACAAAAGGCTATTAGAGACGATCTGGGGTATATCAATGGCGTAAAATTACACTTGCAGCATCCAAAGAGGGAAATGGTATTCATGAAAACAACGAGACGAAAATAATGCAAGGCCCACTGACTATCATGTCGCTTTTTGGCGTTATCATGGGAATGATTACGTGCCGTCATGACTCCTTTGCTATCAAACACAACGATTCAAGTTAGAGACTCCTGTAACTGCAAAACACTGAGTCTGACTGGGGTGATAACATAATGCGCATGAATCCCACAACCTCCCCTCCCCCAACCCCGCTCCTTACTCACTAATTCCTCTTTTTAATGAGAAAACAAAATCAAATAAGAAAAAAAAATCAAAACTGAAAAAAAAAACAAACGAGCGTAATGAATGACAAGTGACGGGGTCTCCGCTTCTTTGTTGAATGTAAAAACTTCTTTGCATTCATTACACATGTGTTTTTGTTCGTGACTGATTTGTCGTCTTACTGTGTAGACTGAACATAATACACACCGAGGTATCATCTCCGACGCATTGTTAAAGCCTTCCAACAGTAATTTCAACAAATTTCTATTCATTTTCCTACAAATACTTGGATTTTCCTGCGATTTTATTGAATTCTTTTTTTCTTTTTCCTGATAAGAAACTCAGAACCTATTTTGTATGATTGAGCATTGTTTTTTTATCAAAACAAAAATGTAAAAAAGAAAGAAGAAAAGAAAATAGATTCGTTCTGTTTCACAAAACACCGTTATGCAAAACACGAAAACAAAGCCCACGGAGTGGCCAGAATGAAGAGCGCAACGTAGATGGCGCTCTTCCAAAAGCCACCTCACAGCCTCAGTCCCACGTGTAAACGCGACCACACATCGTTATACCATGGAGGTAGAACTGTACCTCCATGGTTATACATGGAAAAAAAAAATGACTTGCATCCTTTAAAGGCCGTGTCACACCTTTCCGGGCAAGCTACGCGGGCTTGTGGCGAGGAGGTAGTTTCCAGCACGTAGAAGATTTTCCGCGGGCGAACAAGAATGTTTGCAATTTTCGCACTTGTTTCTTACCTACTAGACGCGTACTACTTAGCTTCTACTTGCGTGCATTCCGTGTGACCTGCGTGAGAGCTTTGAAACCGATCCGTTTTCTGTTACGAGCGACTTATGGGTACTGAGAAGTACCTGCGTTGGAGTTGCCTGCGAGGTGCTGCCGGTAAGGGTCTCCTACTGATGTTCTGCGCGTACCTCTGCGAGCGAACCCCCACGACTCACTCGGAACAAGTTTTGAGCATGCTCTAGGCCTTGTTATACCGTATCTGGGGAAGTTTTGCGGCTTGACTTGCGTGGAAACAAATTTGCTACCCGGAGCTCTCCGCAGTTGGTCCGCACCTGACAGTACCTAGCGCGTATCTCACCTGTAGTTGCCCGGAGGTGCTCACGCAAGTCCGATTTAACCGCAGCCAAGTTTTGAGCATGACCAAAACTTTTTCCGGGTGAATCGCGGAGAGGTCCTCGCAGAACGCCAGTAGGAGGCCCTTATCGGCAGCACTTCGCAGGCAACTCCCACGCAGGTACTTCGCAGTCCCCGTATGCAGCTAAGATAATGACATTCCGTGAGACTTTTGTCATTCCTTCTGAGGAATTCCTTCACTGAGTTTTCAGCCCCCACGCGACTGGTACAAAGGTCACACAGTATACCCGCAAGTAGAATTTAAGTAGAACGCGTCCAGCAAGTAAGACACATGCACTGACTCGCCCAAATCCTTGTTCGCCCTCAGAAATTCCCGGTATGCTGGAAAATCCCTACACGCAACAGAATGCATAGCTTGCCCGGAAAAGTGTGACAGGGCCTAAACACGGTTGCGGGTAAAAAGATTCGCGTGCACACCTCCGGGTGACTACGGGTGAGATACGTGCTAGGTACTGTCATGTGCGGCTCATTCCGGGGACCTCCGGGTAGTAAAAATTGTTCTTTGCAAGTCGCACGCAAGACTTGCCCAGAAAGGTGTGACACGGCCTTAAGTTATGTAACAGCCACAAAGAAAGCTAACGTGCCCCAAGGAGATAATAATATACCAAATAATATTTGGTTGCCCCGATAAAGCTACAAGAATATATTTTATTATCAAAGCAGAAAAATGGAGAAAAATTTGGAAAAGAAAAAGAAAAAAAATCGTGTAATTCATTTTTGTTGAATGAAAGCAGATTTTCATTAAAAGTCATTTCATTAAAGTATAATGATGTGACTGTGCCTTAATGAAAAGCTGCTTTCAAATTTTCTCAATTTTTCTGCATTAAACATGAAATGTATTCTTGTAGCTTTATCAGGGCAACGCTCACAGCTCCTAAGTACAAAACATTTCGTTCAGGTCTAACCAAGCTCTAAAATGCGAATGAATCAGCAGTGATAGCAATATGACATGGCCTATGTTTCTCTCTTGTTATACCTTTTATGCCTCCTTCCAGTTAGGTAAACAAGGGCTATCACTAACATTTCATCATTCTCAGCAATAAAGGCTGTTACCAAATGAAAACTTGTAATTAGTCAATTGAATTGGAAAAATATCACAATTATGAATGACTACACTTTGGGTATAAATCAAAGGAACACAGAAAAATTACATTCAAATAGAAAACTGGAAAAATTTAGAGCCTTTGCCAAAAATGATTCATACACCAACATAAAGAATGCATAACCCGTGTCTAAACTGATGTACCAGTGAGCATGCAATGTATTACGTGATGAAATATGGAAGGTCACTAATGATAATAATGGTCTAGTTATAGAATTTGTGAATTATTCACGTCTATACCATAGACCAATTCGGTTTGGATACTGTTTTTCATGGTATTTTCTAACTGGGGGTTTTAAGTATGCCTACCAAAAGAAAATCTATGCATTGACATAGCAATGTACTTGGCTCATTGCATAACCCATTGAAAGCGCTTTTGTGTTTCTTTGGAAGCCCCCCCCCCCCCCCAAGTTATGGCCTCCATAAGTTACAGTGCTCTGAAGTCGGATTCATCTACATAGTAATACTTTAATAGAGAAACCACAGATCGTAAAGCAGCTTTTCTTGAATACTGAAGATGACATTAAGAGTTGTCGTCGTTTAGGAACACGCGAGATTAGAGCAAAAGTTTTGAATGATAACGAAAGAATGCATTTGAGAAAGTTGAGAGACAAGTAAAAACAATACTGTCGTCCGGATTGTTTTTAGAGAAATTGAAATTACTTGTGGGAGGGGTTACATTCCCAAGACGGAGACGAAGCTATCAAATTTGAACAGTTAGCTTCACATTTTGAACAATTAGTTTCACATGTAAACGTATAGGCGTTACAAAAGACATTTCCCACTTTTGATCCTTAACAGTTCGAAAACTATACATCAGATAACACTGTCATGGATATGGGTAATAGCTGAATAGTATACAATTTAGTTGAAGGGGATTTGGATATGAGAACATGAATCAGTTCCGTTAAATCCATGATTAATTTTAAAGTTAGGTTCCAGATTTTTGGTCAAATTTGAACCCTCTGTACAAAATTGAACTTTACACAAGAACCAATGATGTGCATGTGAGTGTGTGCTTATGACAATGACCCTGAACAATGGACATGAATACCACGAATACCACCTTTTCAGAGCTCTACTGACTAGGTTTCTGGACTCTTGCTCCAAGGCATATGAATGCATCATTAATAGTTCATGATGGATTGCCCTGGGCACTGCTAGTCTGAATTCATGGTAAAGTTTGATATACATGCACATGAAAAAAAAATCGCACATGTTTTCATGTGCTTGCATACACTACATTTCAGGATGAATAAAGACTAGCGGTGATAGTGGAATTTCTCATGAATATGTAATAGAAAATTCCAATCCTGGCCATTGTTCAGGACCATTGTCAGGGTTTTAACCACAAACTGGCATACACATTGATTGACCACTGTGCAAAATTAAAATTTTTTACAGAGGGTTGAAAACAGAACAAAATCTGAAACCGAACTTAAAAATAAATCTTGAATTTAATGAAACTGATTTATGCTATCATTTTTAAATTACCTCCAAAAAATTGTACACTACTCAGCTATTGCTCATATTAATATCAATGTTATCTGATATATATTTTTTGAATTATTAAGGATCAAAAGCGGGAAATGTTTTTTGTATCACTAGGTATATATATATATATTATATATATATATACATATATATATATATATATATATATATATATATATATATATTTATTTATTTATTTATTTATATCGAATTGAATTAAATTCAAACTAGTTTTGAGGGAATCAGTAGTTTCTCTTCGGTTTTGTTCCTAGTACAAAACGACTTGTGCAAGATATGCAAGGGTTGTATATCTCTATCTCTCTCTCTCTATTTATGTCTCCATACATTTATCTAGTAATATATCTATATATTCATTATATATAGCATAATCATTAACGTATTTACGATGTTTATATGCTTATTATGAATATAAACACACACACACTTATTATATATATATATATATATATATATATATATATATATATATATATATATGTATATATGTATGCATGAATGTATACTATTCACTTATCCAGGTTTTGTTAGTAGATGATGGCTAGCAATTACGGAAAAGGATTCACATTTGCAAAGATATTTTATTTAGAAATGAAGTAAAGTTGCACGAATGAAGGATTCTTGTGGTTTACGACACACAGACGTAGACACACTGGCAGAAACCCATGAATCTCTCTTCAAACCAATCAGCACCCTTACTCATCGCCAAACATCATCATTCTCATGTGCCGAGCATCGGTTGGATTTTTAAATTTTTTTCTCTTTCTTTAGGGGGGGGGGGGGACCCGGGATATAATACTTTTTAAGCAGCTCATATCATGCATCGCCTTAAAAGCCTGTAATCATTCAGCTCTGTCCATCGCGAGAATAAGCGATGGCTTTTCAGGGCGTTTAAACCGATTCTTACTCTAACCCCTCTTCCCACTTATTACCTGACTCGTTCTCTCTTTCCTTCTCCCTCACACACACACACACACACACACACACACACACACACACACACACACACATACACACGCACACACACACACGCACACACACACACTCTTTCGATGTCGTGCTTGGGTGTCTGCTATCAGTGCGATTCCCAATCTCGGCTAATTTACGGAGGTGGAGACGTTTCTCCGGGTCTGCTCCCCGCAACCTATCACGCCAGCGCTGGAAGTCAAAATTGCTGCGAAGCGCGCTTAAGTGATTGAATATAATAACGGAAGGAAGTCATATTTCCCTTCATGTACCCTATCCAATTCGGTGGAAATTTATTGTCGCCGGGTAGATTGGAACTAGAGCTGATATTCATTTTCTCATTCTGGCATTTTTTTTTTATCTGGTCATCCTCTGTCTCCTGAGGCGTAATTGTAAGCAGGAGAAAAAATGGCCTTCGCAGTTTATTTTGCCTCCTTTTATAAAGGATGTACGTCGAGTGTAAGATTTTGCTGTTGTTGTTATTATTATTACCATTGTACCATGATTTTTGAATGTTTGGGAATCGAAGGTGCTGGTAGGAAACATACTAAATGCAAATTATTGGTCAAAGGGAGAGTCAAGAAAAGAGACAAAAAAGAAAGAGATGATATATGCACATTATTATGTATATCTATCACATGTACTGTATATACACACGGCTCGATGCTACCTTCTTCTTCTGGTCTCAAGTTTGGGCCACTAAAATCATGAAATTTGAAAAGTTGGTTACTTGTCATCAAATTTCATTTCATTTCTGTTTTGCGTGATTCTGACCCAATGAAAGAGCTTTGAAACTTGGCTGACCCATATATAATGTATATATCTCCATATATATATATATATATCTATATCTATAATATAAATATATATTGTGTGTGTATGTGTTAATGTTTGCCTGTCACAGTGTGAGTATGACAAATATATTTGATTCAGATCATGACAAATACGCATACACACACATACACACACAAAAGATTACATAATTATTTGATATTCTTTTGACATGTACTATAATTTCATAATTTACCATGCAGTGACTGTCATTTCTTTCTATCATTGATGCTAATTAATTTGTGTCCATTCAGAACGCAAGCATTCATTCCACAAAGTGTACAATTAGTACACCAAGTGGGTCGGGCGACAATCCCTCCTTTGCTAGAGAGCGGGTCTCTTGGGTCATAATCATTTTTTGAAGTAATTTTCTGATGGTTGAAAATAAAAATTGATAGTCAGAAAGTAACACAGACAAGCGAATCTTTTCGAAGCTTCCCTTTCGTCACCCTGAATTTGTTAACATTGTCGTTATATTTCGGGTAGAGAGAAAACAATTTGTGATAGTATCTATGCATCGCAAATCTTTTTTTTTTCTTTTTAAATGTTAATCGGATTCCAATGTAATTTTGCCAATGTTTCGCAGTAATCGCGTGAATATACAATGAATCATTCGAATAATAATCAAACGTGATTGTGGTTACGACAGAAAAAAAAGGCTAACAACAGCTCTAAACCAGCGCTACACAAGATTCATCTCACTTTCAAATAAATATGACCGTTATGACAAATGAAAATTGGAGAGGGCTACCACGAAAATTGAGCCTGTGTTTTATTAAGTCATTTATATCCAATCTCTCTCCCTCCCTCCTCATATTATGTGTACTGTGACGTTTTGTTCTTTTTTGACAAACTCTGTGAACTCACCCCAAAATTTCGGCCAGCTTCAACGGTTTCAAAGAAAAAAAGATATGGGCGACCAAAGATGAACTCACAAAATCTCGGCAGCTTGACTCTTTAAGGAACCGCACAATGTAATAATGGCATTTCTACGACATTGCACTCTCCGGGGCGTGTTTGTGTATAAACGTGTTTCATGGAGAATGAGTCTAGAAAAGTGCATGTGCACCCTTGGCAAGTATAAAAACGCCGCCAAAGTCTGTAAAGCATAATTCAGTTGATACACAAACAAGACGTCAGACGCAAGCGTGCGATATGAATGTTGTTTTTACTGCGCGGGCTGAGTACCTGCTATGAAGAAAAAAACAAAACAAAACAAAACACAAACGGAAAGGGGCCATAAAATATAACTGGGTAAAGTGTGAGTGTGCATGCTATGTGCTGGACATCACTGGGTGGAGGGATCCGCCAAAAAGTGCGTCGATGGTGGTGGAGGCTTCAGAATATAAACAATAAAATGATGAAGCAAATTGAAAAGGTTAATTTCGGAGATCATTCTCTTCAAAATATTCGACTTCCACAATCTGGGAATGACTGAAAAAACAACCAAGACCCTATCAACATAATTATGTTGAGAAATAATATGAAACATGTAAACACGTTTGGTCTCCCAAAAAGACATTTATGTGTGACAGCGTAAAGATGGAAGAAGATCTGAGTCGGAGTAGTTGGTACATAGAGTATAGATAGCAGTATGCAAGGAAGATTTTCTTGAAAACAATTACAAAAATCTTTCCCAAAGTTGAGGTACCACGGCAGTCGCAGAGAAATTAGAATAATCATGAGCGCACAGAATGAGCGACAAGGGGGAAGACACTGCTAGTCAACAGTAGATCTTCATGGCGTTCGTTCATGTTAAGGCACAATGCTGCGAAGAAGAGTACTATAATAGAAGTTTTAAACTTTTGCTTTGTATACATAGGCCCATCACATAATCCCAATAGAAAGAAAGATAGATTTATTAATAATAACAACATAATAATGATAATAATAATAATAATGATGATAATATTAATAACATTAATAATAATAATGATAATAAATATATATATATATATATATATATATATATATATATATATATATATATATATATATATATATATATTGTAGTTGTTCCGCGTATTGGCAGTACTAGAAATAGCAATAACAAAGTCACAACAGAGGAATGCAGGGAATGCATTAATAGCCAATCTTGATTTAAT
The DNA here is from genome assembly GCF_040938485.1 of Diadema antillarum. NCBI lineage: Eukaryota > Metazoa > Echinodermata > Echinoidea > Diadematoida > Diadematidae > Diadema > Diadema antillarum. The sequence continues at coordinate 271,443 of NW_027271573.1, read as the reverse complement.
GAATAATCATTAAATCAAGATTGGCTCTTAATGTATTCCCTGCATTCCTCTGTTGTGACTTTATTATTGCTATATATATATATATATATATATATATATATATATATATATATATATATATATCATATATATGTGATCTACTAGAGCCAAATGTCCCAGCAAGAGAAAATCTACGTTCTGCAGACAAGTACCTGCTGGTGGAACACAGAGCACACAACTCTTGGGGAGCTCGTTCATTCCGCGTGGCTGCTGCAAAGATATGGAATGGCCTTCCACAGTCTATCCGCAGAGCTCTTACCACAGAATCTTTTAAAACAGCCCTCAAGACCCATCTCTTCAAATTGAAAAACTAGCCAATGTGTAAGAATGTATGTTTACATATTTGGAGACAATTACTTCCTGGAACTATTTCTTTTTATTCTAACTGTCAAATCACAAGCGGTGCACCCATGAAATTTATGCTGAATTATGTATTTATTTGCCCTTGATCTACAAATGTATATAAGAGTCGTATATATTAAAATGATTTATATCAGCAAACAGAATATCAAAACACATGCCAACACGCAGTTTTTGCGACATTGAAAAAACAACAAAATCGAACGAAAGCTTTGCAATTATTGCCTTGTTTATGTCTTACCAAGAAACATGATATGCGTGGGCTTATGAAAGAAAGTCATTATGAAGAGTTATGATTATGCAAGCATACTGTGAGCTTTCGTTATATCTCTTATTTTTTTTCATTTTATAGAATTTTAAGAATGGAGAGAGTCATTTGCAACATATATTAACCGAGAGGTAAGCTCTCTTCCCAGTGAGTATTCTACTATAGCCATGTAATCATGTGATTCATGTATAATTCATTTCTTTTCTTTTTCATCTAGATTATGGGTTGCAACTGACTGACAAATTGCCCTTCATGGACGTAAATAAACACCGAATATTCAGTGTTTTAGCAGTAGCCATGATAACAAAATCTTGCGCGTATCATGCATACACGAGCTTGAATAAACGCACGACCTCCAGATGGATAGACAGGCGTCATATCCACTAGGCTATTGATGAAGGGCAATGTCTTTAGTCAGATGCCATAAAAGCAGCTCGATAAAAAAAATCGTTGATTTCAATAGATAACGGGTTGTTATTTTTTCCTTAACTTTGTTCCTCACTATGAATAATAATGTTGGTAGCCGTTGTTGCTTAAAATCATTGTAATTCCAACTAAATGCGTTCTTTTGCACAAACTTGCATGGAGATGATGACGTACTCTTTTCTGTTTCTGTGCGTGTGTATGTTTGTGTGCGTGGGCGTGTGTGTATGGATGTGGGTGTGTGCGTTTGTTTGGACATTAACATTACTGTCTTTTCTCTCTATGTTATTATACATTGCACATGTATTTACTAATACATGGCCATTTTAGTGACCTTAAATTGCTGGTGTTTAGTGGTTGTTTTGATTGGTATTTGTTTGGGATGTTTTTCTCCGACACACAAACAAAACCTATATATACATTCAACGGCTATAGACGAAATTTGTCGAGATGAACAATCTATAGTCTGTTCTGCTTTAGGTAATATGTCAATAAGTTGCGCAGAGCCGAAGAATTGGGCACATTACAGTCATAATAATAATTCGTGTTCATGTTTAGGTATTGTCTCGAATCACGACAAAATCGTGATGACTGTTCACAGTTTCCTTTAGCTTTCATAGGCGAGTGCAATAATCGTACATCATGGTCGAATTGAGACCTTTTATGTCGTTTGTCATCGTGGGAATGTCCAGGGACCCCGAGATTTATCATTACTCTTTTTTTTTCGTTTTCTAACGCCAACACAAGAATCCACAAGGTTCAAACAGAATTGTCACGTTTTATAAAGGCGTCACTGACATTCAACGCGGAGACTCAATAATTACACAGGAACACTATCTGCTTGAAAGCGACACTATTCAAACGTCCGGGTCGCAGAATCAATCTACGGCCATCTATATTTCATCGCCTGCGCGCAAAATGATACAAATCCTCAATTATCTTGGCTAAATAGATAGACAAGTGACATCCATGCCTCCAGTGCAAATATACCTAGCAGCTGGTAGCGTGCGCCTCGCTGCTAACCGGCTAATGTTAGCAGCCGAGCCTGATTGTTTGTCCTGCGCGCGGCCCGTAAATGGTGAGCGAAAAGGGAAATTTGACAACTCAATTATCGCGGCCAGGGTAATCATCCATAACTCTATTACCAAGGGTTGCTTTCTGATCAGTCTAGCGGGTAACTGCGATACATCATCTTCCTTGTACACCATATCATAACGCCCGGAAAACGAGAAGATAGATCTGGTGAGCGAAGTGGACAGAGCGCACGGAAGCGCTGACTCCCCGCGGACGGCCCGGGCGTGTATTCCCGCCATCGAGCCTATTCCCCCCAGACGCGAACGGTAGAATATTCGAACAGACGAATTGCGGGCGACGGGTTTACCTTTCCCACATACTGATGGGGCTTGCGCGTAAGCCCCAATTAATGGCGGGCGTATTTACTTTCAATTTCGAACGATAATGGTTGCAAATCCTTCCGGATGTATTTAAACACGAAATCCGTGCCTTTTGATACACCACGGATGGTTTATGGCTGCCTTTTTTGCTCTAAAACACTTGAGGTTATTGCGGAAACATTGCACCCCACTTGGGCTTTGGCAACGCTCAAATTACTTTGGAGGGTGTTTGGGGTGAAATCGACGTGGTAAAACCGGAGACCAGCATCATTAAAATGCTCTTTAAGAAGAGATCCCTCTCCTGTAGCACCCTTGTCCCCTAATAATCTCTTCCTCATGAATAAGCATACAAGTGAGAAATTTTCAGCTTTGTTGACAGCGGACCTTTATTTTGAACGAGCAAAGTGGAAGTGAAGGAAGCCAATATTCGCTGAAAAGTAAAAGTCCATTATTGAAAGAACTTCCATCGATCGAAGAGTGATAGGAGAGAAAGCGAGGAGAAGTAAAAGTCATTTTTTCCTCTCTTTCTATCTGTCTCCCTCTTACTCCGATTCCTGTTTCAGCAAAGTGACACCAACAACTTGCCGCACATTCGAAAGTGTGTCACGAGGCACTGCAGCGAATTTCCTTTCTGCACACACTTGTGATGAGGTACTCAGCATATTTTTACACGAATTACAAATATGAATTTCATCAGAAGTTTTATGTAAACACGACAGAATAGGGACAAACACATTTCCCTACTACAGTGGCCCATACCAAGCGCTTACAAAAAAACAAACAAACAAACAAACAAACCTTCACAACATTGCAACTTTGAGAAAGGTTCACCAAGCTAATACACCAGGGATGATAACCAAAAAAAAAAAAAAAAAAAAAGATAATAATAATGACCATCTATTTTAGGTCATTTATTCAATCTCAGGCGAACTGGTAAGACGTGTCTTGGCTTTCTCATCGCAACAAAAACAAAAGATTCCCGCTGAAAGACAAATTTTTGGAATGTGAAAATTAATGACTATGGTAGCTCGGCTCGACACTAACGTTTTTCTTTGATAAAATTCTTAAATCTGACAGCTTTGTGACTCAAACTAAAAGTAAACGTAACATTCCATTTTGAATATCAGTTGCCCGATCGGGCAATCAAAAATAACATATATACATATTTTTTTTTAATTGAGTAACCCGATATCAATCTTAAGTGGACCTGGGCTAACGGGCCACCGCTAATGTCGAGCCCTGACTGTAGTGATGGCAAATCGACGACGACGACGACGATGATGATAATGATAATGATGATAGTAATGATGTTGATGATGATGGTGATGATGACGATGATGATGATTGTGATTATGATGACAATGATGATGATGATGGTGACGATGGTGATGATGAAGATGATGATGATGATGTTGATGTTGCTGACGATGATGGTGATGGTGATGTTGATTCAATTCAATTCAATTCATTCAATTCATTTATTTTTTTTATTCTTCTTTTTTTTTTCTTTCAACAAAAACATAACACAAGATAAATCAGGTATTACATCATAAACAAAAAAAATTTGCTTTTGCAATAAATAAATGATATCGATAAACATAACAGCGCATACAGGCAAAAAAAAATAATAATACAAAGTCATGCTTCAGTTGAAAAAAAGGAAGAAAGAATAGAGAGGTCCACTAAAAAGCAAAGCTTGAAGATTGTGAACCACTCATAAAACTTGATGATGATGATAATGCGATATTTTGATAATAATGATGGAAAATGTAATAATAACAATAGTAACCATAACGATCACCAATAACTTATTTTAGAGTAATGATTAAGACATCGAAGGGAAGAGGGAGATGACACAATAACCAAGATAATAATCATAATGACAACATGACTTTTTTGTATACGCTCTTATCATAACTGCTTTCAGACCGACCAGCTACGGAAAAACCATGTCAAATAAATAATCACAGTCTACACATGCGCAACAACAACAACAAGAGTAGCAGCAACAAACAACAACAACAACAACAACAACAAATCCGAGGGGAGCAAGAAAGCAATTAAAGAAGAAATGAGCACTGCGGACATCTATTTTAATCATTCAAAATGACTTTTATAGTGTTTACGCCCATAAATGGCTATTAATGTTTCTTGGAAGCAGTTCTTGGTTAATCATTTTGGACATTTAGAGGGGATTTTTATTAATTGAAGTGACTATTTAGATGAATCAAACTACTAGTAAAACGATTCCTTGCACCCCTGGGGAATGACTCAGAGAGCTTTGGGACAACTGGGACCAGCACACAACCCCCACAAAAAAAAAAAAAAAAATGTTGCTTAACATTTAGATCTGCAATGTATAATGTATTTTCTTTTCATTAAGGTATGCATGTAGGCCTCTAGCTATCAAACATATATACATATATGTATACATATATACGTTTTCATTCATTTAATGACTTATTTGTTTTCATGTAGTCATTTATTTTGTTCACTTTCATAATTCAATTACCTCTGTCGTGTAAACAAAGTTGGATTTAAACATGAACTGAACCTGAATATGGAAGCCGGGTGAAAATAGAAGAACAGATGTACAAAACAAAGAGACCAATATTTTTTTTTGAAGGATTCATCTGTAATCATAATGTATCAATTTAAATTAAATGACATTGTATGTATGCACAAGAATGATAAGCCCTTTGAATAAAGAACAGTGCGCCTTTAATGTTCAATTTCATGTCAATGCATTTTATCATACACACGCAAACACACACATTCCTTTTGGTATTTCTATCGCGGAAGAACAAGATATTCTATGTGCCTACACGTCAGTTCAAGTCCTAAACTTTGCCGAGCCAGCCGCTGAGTGGAATCAGCGCGTAAGCTTAATCGCTTAGAACTTTTCCTCACTGGAAGAGGAAAACTCGAGGCACTTACCTCACGTTCTACCATTATGGGTAGATTGGACATTGATCACAGCCCAGCGTGTAACCTAAATTGGCGAGTAAAACCGAACACTGTTGACAGTAAAATCTGAACAGATGTCCAATCTAAAATTTATTTTATGATCTAATATCACCGCTTCTTATTCCAGCTTTGAATGAACTGAAATTTCGCTGGAATGCGAAGCACCTTTAAAAAAAAGAAAAAAAAAGTGCCGTATATGTAAAGAACGGCGTTAGGCTACTCGAACTGCACGGCGGACACGTGAGGGCGTCCTTCCTCAGAGGAATACATCGGTCAAAGAACAAAATTCCAAATGTGAACGGATCATTTCAAACATGATAAATTCTATCACATGCGACGGTCTCTTATGTCAACAAATTACTTGTAAGTCAAGATCCATGGGGACCTTAGATAATCATTTTGCCTGTTAATTCATTTTTACTATTTTTTGCATCATTTACACCTTGATTTAGTAATTGATTTAGTACTTTTCAATTATGATAGTATTATGATTTAGAATCTACTCATAAAGTACCAAATTAAGTAAGATATATGTAACAGGAATCAAGAATGTTACGGTCATTACTTTTATTTTCTGCAACAACCATGATAAAACATTTTTGTGTGTCAGATTTCTTTTTTTAATGTGTCATGCGTATGCTGTTCTTTTAGCAATTGTTATTTGTGTATTATCTCTTGTATGTAACTCTGGTGGAAGACACGTTCCCACATTTGTATTATTTTGTGGACAATAAAACATTCGATTAAATTAAATTCAATTAAATTCAATTCAATTCAATTCAATTCAATTCAATGTGTCTATGCAGTCGTCTATCCATCCATTTGCTTACTAGTTTTTATTCATACATTGTATTTTTAAAAAATTTTGTCTTTTTCAACTTCCGTGTTAATTACAAACTCACAATTACAAAATTACAAAATTTTGTTTCTTGTACTTTGTAATGTTAATCACATGCATTTTTCTTCCTGTTAAAAGGAGATCATATGTGCATGTTTTGTTCGAGATGAAAAAAAAAATACATCTTACAGACGCCATTGATAGAGGAAAATCAAAACACGATCATGATCAAATTTGCCAACACATTCTTCTCTCATTAAGATGGAAAAGAAAGTAAAATTCGGTCGGGCCTTGGACATCTAGCAGGCGTGTATTAAGGGAGGTGGGACCACCTCCCTGCGTGTACCATCAATACGGAGCTCGGGCGACCGTCACCAACTGATTCGGAGCAATAAAAGGATGACCAACGAGGGAGACGTAGATGGCGGTATTTTCTTTTAGCCAGACTTTGGGTCTCGAAGTTCGGTATGTCTAATCCAATTGAATCTATTTTTCATAATATTTTCTTCCACGGAACACAATGTAAGAAATTTCAAATGCACTTCGTTTCAATTTTCCCATTTTTCTGCTAACAGAACATTATATAAGAAAAAAATAATAATCTTCCGGACGGGTATAGGCCCTTTCAGTGTATTATGTGGGTTGCAAATGGTGGAAAGTGTTTTCCAGGTCTTTTCATGAAATACTTTTACTTGTAAGTTAGCATTTTATACATATGCATACATTGTTTTTTTTAATTTTGTATTGAGTTTGTAAGCCATGTGTGGTGTTTTTCCTCCTCTTTTTTTTTTTGTTGACTTACTGTACTTTTGTATACAAGTTTGTATGTACTATATTTTGTATTGTTTTTTATGCAGGGCCCCTTTGTTAATCAGTTTTTCAACTGAAAGGGCTACCCTGTGAAAATAAAACGGAATAAATAAGGAAATAAATCTTGGGTATCCATTGATAGACTGTAAGATGAATATTAGAGGCTATTAAAGAATTGAAAGCATGTGTGCATAGTTTCAAACCAAACTTGTTACGTTATCTATGTTCTGGGAAATAAAGGTATCCTTTTTTGTTTTCTGGAAATGATGATATTTGAATTTCTTATTGATCTGTTAGAAACACTTCCTCGTTAAGACTAAAAAAAAAAACAACGTTTCCACTCGTTTCCAACTGTTCTTTTTTTCACAACGATAAGGAATTAACTATAATTAATATGATTTTAAATGTGAATTAAACCCAACTCCCTACAATTTAGTTCTCTTCTACTCTTTTATTGCTTCTAACCAAAAAGAGAAACATACAGTATTTTTTCGTAACAAAATCTTTACAATTTCTCCTGAGAAATTCCGTTTGATTTCAACCAAACATGCCAAATGATTCACCAAGATAATCATGCTAGTGGACTGAATTTGTCTGACAGGAAGGACACAGTCATGTCTTTGGTGCCAATACGCCACAATCAAAAGCGACTGCACAGTTCCAGGTTAAACGACTCCTTTTAATGCTGACAACTGGACGTATCAATACTAATCAACGCTTCATCTTTTAAAAGGTACGCGCAGTTATCATCCAATGTTTCCATCGTATAAGTAATAAAAAGAAGCCACTGGCAAAACATGAAGCACCGTGCAGATAGATGTTTATTAGTCTCTTAGATATTTATTTTCTTTGTTGTTATTGTCAGATCTGGCTCTCAATTACTGCGTTAAGTATTACCACTTGTGATGATTGATGGATTCACTTATAAAAGATCTCAATCTCACGCCAGTGGCTATATAACGTTGATAACTACACATGGTTATTTTGTAAACTATATCGCTCGCCTCCCCCCCCCCCTCCCCCGCCAAATATCGTCGATACAGCTCCCAAAAATAGACTATGGCTCTCTCCCTCTCCCCCCCCTCTCTCTCTCTCTCTCTCTGTTTGTCCGTCTGTCTGTCTGTCTGTCTGTCTGTCTGTCTCTCTCTCTCTCAGAACTCATCAGCATCTGCCCAGAGCGAGATGACAATCAAACTTCTACTGAAAGTCGGAGGATTGCAGGAGTTCATCGAAGAAGAGGAACACGAGAGGAGGCCATTGCTCAAAGTTGGACGTCCGCCGACAGTGCAATACTGCCACCTATCGGCCGAGAACTGCACAGTACTAGTACTATGATAATTATCAGTCAGTGCTGATTTTACAGCTAGCAACGACAGAACAACAAAATCCTCAGACGCTGCCATCGCCACAGCGGAACAAGTGGAGTGAATTCACGCTGTATCATAATTATGAGTAATATACGGACGTTAGGTTCGTTCAATAATCGTCATGTGAGTTCTGTTATGTGAAATGTTGAGGTCCTGTCGCTCGCACGCACGCAGATTAAAGGAGTGTATGATGCTGATTGGTGCTAGTGTTTGCATTCAACTCTTTATTTTTCTTCATAAATTATAGATAACAAACACTCCTACGGTTTGGAAATAATATTGAGGAAATTCTCTAAATTTGAAAGATTTTTTTCCCTTGATAATGCAACTTGGTGGGTATGCTTGCATTTTTCAATTAAAGGATAAACTCCATTCCACAATTGCCTTGAGTAAACATTGTACAATAAAACAGAGACAAAAAAAAGAAGAATGCAAGGAGTGAAGTGACAACCATGTATGAAAATGAGTTGAGGTGACTAAAAGTCTTCAGTCTTCAAGGGCGGTGAGTTGGCTCAGTCGGTAGCGCGTCTGCCTCACGTTCACGCGGCCCGGGTTCGAACCCGAGTCTGGACTGAGCAACGTTGTGTGTAAGCATACCGCCCCTCTAGCAAGAGGCAAAACACTCTGTCCCTCGGATAGGACATAAAATGGAGGTCCCGTGTATGTGAGAGTAACAACTCATGCACTTAAAAGATCCCGATTCATTCATTCATCGCAAAGAGCAGGGTGTTTAACCCGGTGAAGTGGTCCCACCTCACATCCAACTGGACCCCATGGAAGGCCAGCTTAGAGTAGCTGAATATGGGCTATCCAGCCATCTTCTCAGATGGAAATGAACAAACAAACAAACAAACAAAACAAAACAATCTCTTCACATAGTTATCTTCCATTTGTTCCTAAATCTTATCTGGTTTGTTATTGTTGTTGTTGTAATCATTCTTCTCACGTCGTCAACTGTAGAATATTTTGGAGCAATAATATTTCACTTATGATTATTACCTAACGTCGCAGCTACTTTGAAAGCTGTTGACAAAATGACTGATTTAACTGACATTATTTTTGCCTGTGTCTGTGAAATTGAGAAAGATTAGAAGCTAAGACATCATCCCTTCATTTAATCATTTTGTGATTGTGACTGGTATGACCGTTTGTTGAAAACTTATAAAAATGTATAATTGTATATTAGCAAATAATTGTAATTTGCTGAATTTCAAGTTCCAAATTCGTTTGATTCTTCTCAATCTACCAGAGACAACCTGAAAATGGAGTGGTGTTGCTCAAGGGTAGTGTCATTTTCTATTCGGAGGTCATGACTCTCTTCCTCTTTTTTAAGAGGGAGTGGCTGCTTCTTTTTAGCCTTCATTTGAGTGTAAAATCCACCAATCATCTTTATAAATGGTAATTGTGACGGTCACATTTCTACGTGATTAATTGAATTTGTTTATTAAACTTGATTATTAGTACAAAATCAATATTTTTATCAACACATCTCTACATTCATGTCGTATTTTCGTTTGTGTAATCTTATATATTTGAAAGAGAAAGCGGCAGAAATAAAATACATAATTAAAAAAAAAAGAAAGTCCTAATTATATCAAAACTTTGAAGATCACATCACCACATCAAACAGTCCCTTTTTCTCTCGCCACTTCGTCTAGCTAGGTATTCATTATCGGAAAAAAGATACAACAGAAAAAAAGGGAAGATTTTGAAGAAAAAAAATCCAGGGTTTCATACCTCGGGATAATTTTTTGGTCTAACTTCTGATGTGCTGTTTCACATTACAAGTTTGTAACGCTGCGAAGTACTACATGTATAGTGCCCAGGTCCGGAGCGATATATCTTGATAAGTAAGGTGATATATCGCCCTCTAAAGTCCACTCCCTTGAATGTCCCGCGAAGCGTCACAATTGTGAGGATAATCAACTCTGCTGGGCCGGCGTGTGTGGGTGTACAGTATAGTGGGAGTCCTGACCGACAACAATACATCAATAATCGATGGAAATCATGTGCTCATCCGAAGATTTTGATGAATTTCTTCGTCCCGCCTTTTGACAGCGTGCTCAAGGGAGATCTCGCCTGATGATCGGAACGCTCTGCGCGGATCGATAATCTGTTTTATAACAGGAAGGCAGGGAGACAAGGAAAAGGGGCGATTGTAATCCTGCGATCTACGAAATATCTGAGCAGCAACTGCGGCGATTGCCAAACGTTGTTTTGGCGCAAATCCCTTCCCACGCATTCGCCAGTGGCGGCCCGCCGGTTCTTGATCGCACGGCAAGAACGCGCAGCGCAAAGACCCATTACCAGAGAATAAGAAAATGGATAAAGCAAATCGGAGCCGTATTTGGAGTTTTCGCCGAGACCTGGCTATTATTCAATTATTTATTTGCCTAACTGTACTCAGATCATATGACAAACAACTTGCACCCAACAAACAAAGCTGCACTCATTCTCCAGTCCTAGAATTATAACGACATATCGAACAGAGCTGACACGATTGTCACGCTGATTTCTCTTCTATCTTACTCTCTCTTTTTTTTTTGTCCCCGTTTAACCTGGAATTTCAAATTCGTGTTTTTTTTTACGCTCATACACAAATGAATATTAATATGATATATTATACTTACATAAAGATTTCCGTTTCAAAATCTCTTGATGGTAAAAGGAGAAAAATTTAGATTTTTATTTTACATGCTTCTAAATGTTTTCTTGTAGTTTATATTCAATAATAGTTCCCAATAACAGGATAAGAAAAAAATATGCCTCAGAAAAAATCTATGTGCCTTCACTAATCTTGACGGAATTGTGCTTTCGTTTTACACGGGTGGATTTGGTGGATTTAGCCCTTTTAGAACGAAACGGTAATGTTTTTGTAGTGAGAAGTTCCTGCGACTTGATGTATTTTGTCTCTAGTCCAAAGAATTATGTGGACAGAAATGAAACATGCCACAGCAAGAGCTACACAGGCAGGATGGCTGGGCAACCTGACTTTACTCTGGGGTCAAAGTGAGGTCAATAGGATGCATGCGAGTCTCTGATTGGATTCTGCTAGATTTAGCACTTGGGGGAGGGGCGGGGAGCTTATTTTTCATTGCCTAAATATTTTTTTTTCCATTTTCTCACAGGAATTTCAAAAAGTTGCTTGTATGGTTCTACTAATAAAAAGATTAATACATTTCTGTCAAAAAATTCAATTTGAAGACAAACTAATTCAGCACCTTTTTGGAAAGGAACTCCCTTCCTCTCTTTCTTTCTCTCTCTCTCTCTCTCTCTCTCTCTCTCTCTCTCTCTCGATACGCCTACATATAAATATTAATATATATATATTCGTTGGGTACAATAATCCGTCGGGAATATATAGTTTGTTTAGGATTGAAGAAAAGTGCTCAATGCTGTAAAGCAGAGCATATAGAGCAGTCTGCCTGAAGATCGCCACAGCGTGAAACCGCCGGTAGCAGACAAGGCACCAAAACACAGGCACGCCTATATATATATATATATATATATATATATATATATATATATATATATATAGGCGTACATAGGCGTATATAATATATGCATATATACAATGAATTATGTTTGTGTGGAGTGTAGAAAGTAACGTGTGATTATGTATATTGTGTCTTGGGAGACTATGTGAGAGAATGATAATAAATGATGGAACATTTTCTTTAAAGCAACAACGTTAACAGTACTCAGCTGCCATCGATAACATTGAAATTAACTGTTGAAACGGTATGGTTACTATCGAATAAATGAAGTTAGACATAACTTCAGTTAGACATGAATAAAGGACAAACAACGATGATTACAGGAACATGCTGAAGAAGCAAACTTCAGAGTTAGAGGATATGACTTGTATGTAGCACTTTAAACAGTGTAATTCGATCATTCTCAGCTCTTCTTGGGTGGAGTTTGTGTATCTAATCTTCCCCAGGTGCGGGAGAACTTCTTACGGTTGATCTAATCAATAGTTCATGTGTATCCCATATACCTCTCTGTCCTATTTTTATCTCTGGAATAGCAAGCTACCGATCGTAATTCTCCTAGGCTTGGAAGAAACTGAAATGAGACGGGAGGGGTTGGGATAGAGGGGGCAGGGTAGGGGACACGTTTACACACGTACCACCAGCAGATTCTTGTACGTGTTCCCTGCTAGTGTGTATCATAATATTCGCAGGCTACGTTTAAACCCACAATTCAGATCCTCTTATGAAGAACTTTTCCGTAGAAGTGAGCTGATTTGTCTGAATGACAAAAGCATTCATATTTTGGGATTTTTGCACTTAATCACTCTTTTTTTCAGTTATTTAGCTATGACATGTGAGCTTATGCAACTCAGGTGTCACCATTGATACGTACTTCTATAAATAATATTTTGTGTTAGGAGATAAAGGGTTAAGTCATCCGTTTCCAAACTAAAATGCTATTCGTTTCCAGTATTTCCATACATGCCCATTCATGTAGAAAGATATATATATATATATATATATATATATATATATATATATATATGTGTGTGTGTGTGTGTGTGTGTATTTATTATATGTATATGTTTGTATATATGTATATATAAATATGTATATGTATATACGTGTATATACGTATATATATATATATATATATATGTATATACGTGTATACATATATATATACAGATAGTCAAGGTATTTTATTATAGATCCTGATTATTCTGATGTTTTTCTTTTCTGTATTTGGTTTATATATTATTATATGTCTTCATTTCTTTTGCAATTTACAAAAATGAGCGTTCCCAGCCTCCCACGTGCTCCAGGTTTCGGGCTGCTGTTGACAAATTATCACGTTATTTCGAGGCGTTTCACAACCATTGCCAATCAAGTTGTGTAAAAAGATGGAGATAAACCAATAATTCATCAGGAGAGAGATTAGCAGCTCCGTGTTTTGATGAGGGGGGAGGGGAATGATACATATATCGGCCTACATAATATACATATACGTATACCTTTGGGAAATAAATACCAACAGGAACCGGATAGATTGGCAGAATGAGGGATTTCATTATTGCTTAAGTCTCGTAGCCCCAACAGAACATCGATTTTAATCACCTTAATGAGGCGTGCGGCCGCCGAGAGTAGGGGACGGTTTTACTCAATTCGCCGGGCTGACGTTGATTACGAGGTAGGTATCGTTGCAGCTGTCCCGCTCCTGGCGGAGGTTACGCTCGTTAGTTGCGCTGTTGGCAAGGAGATAGTCGAAGGAAGGCGGGTCTCTTCATTAAAGGAGCATTTCACTTTATTATCCTTTTGATTCTTGGTTCCGATGTGATTTCGTGAGATGAGTTCTGATATTTCTAACCAATGTGAACCTCTTTCTTCTTTTTGTCTGGCCGTCTTCTTTTCTTGTATTTTAGACCCGATATTTGAACATTGGGCACTTCTGTTCGTGACGTAACATTTAAAGGTCAACTATCACGTTTAGAAGTAATCAGAAATAATTGCAAAAGTGGCATTATTATTACGAAGGTGATATTGTTATTGCGAACGTGTTCATTAATGAACCTATGGGCACTTTTTTTTTTCATTAGAGGATATTATTTTCAAAGACGTTGGATGTCCAGGACCTTCAGTATGCTAATCACTCCTTGGAGTTGGTCTCATCTATTTGGATTGTGCGTACGTGTGTATGTGTGTGTGCGTGTGTGTATGTGTGTGTGTGTGTTTGTGTGTTTGTGACAGGTGTCTTTTCCAACCAATGCACCCTATCTTTGCATGAAATATAAATATTATGAATTTATACCCCCCCCCCCCAAAAAAAAAAGATACTGTTTTCAGTGTGAGTAAACAAGTTAACAGCATACTACATGTACTTGGAGGGCTACTAAAGAGTGACACGAAAAAAGAGTAGAGCTATTATAACCTTTAAAAGGGCATTGTACCGGTTTTTTATTTCTTTATATGTTGTTCTTTTAATTCTAAAAGACCCAGCGGTGCAAACAGAATCAGAATTTCATAACGATTTAGTCCGTAATTTCATGTTGAAAATGGAAATTTTTTGGCGAGAATTATGCTAATGAGCTGACGAACCCGGATGTCGTGATGTCACAGGTGCCAAATGTTTCACTGATTACAAGCCCTCGCATACGCGTGCGTTAAATCGTGCCGAGTAGCAGACGACGCTTAGGCCCAATTTAGCTAGGAGGCGGCACTTGTGTACTGTCCTATCCATGCAGCTGTCTCAAATTTCGCTGAACCAAATCGCACCAAAATTACAGGATATACTTCTAAGCATATTTCAAAATACCGTATTATATTTGATTGAAATCGGTAATCGAGAAGTATCAATATTGACGCCGAATTTCAAGTTGTCACTAAAAAAAACCTCACACTTCGCGAGAGATCTTGGTAAACGCGATATGCACAATCTAGAACTGAAGTTAGCCGACTAGTGCTGTGCGAACGGGGAATTTACGCGGGAACTAGATTTAAAAATGTCATGATTTTAGCGATTTATGTGATTTACGAACTTTATTTTTCATTCAACTTAGCTCAAATAATTTATAAATTGATTTCTTGCTCCCGATTACTTGAAAGATTTGTCTCATGATATTAGATGGCTAACTTCAGTCTGTGCGTGCGCAGGCAAGTAGGGCTACTACGCCGCGATCACTCTTGTTTAGTCGTACAGAGCAGATTGTTTTTAGCGACGACAGGAAAGTCGACAACTTCACTTACGCTTCTCAACTTGCGATTTGGTTCCAATTAGCTTGAGCAAGTGGACATGAGTCATAAAATACTTCTTGTGATTTTGGTGCAATTTGGTTGGGTGAATTTTGAGATATCTACATGGATACGGAAGTACTCTAGTACTTCTATGCCTACACCAGCGTTTGGATCGCGAAGCGGTGGCACTGTTTGTATCTACGTGGTCGGGCCACTCTTCCGAGGTATGGGTCCTACTAAAACTAGATCTAAGTTAGTCCTTGGTGTTAATACGACCACCATGAGATTTATCTCGACCACAAAAACATTGAAAATCCATAAAGCAGATACCTTACCTGCAAAATTCAGCACAGAAACAACAGGGCCTGCAGCACAAGGGCCTCTAGCGGCAACGCTAGACCTTGGAGTCTGGACTTTCGTCTGGACTTTCTTCAAGTTCTGGCAGCAGGGCCATTCGGGGTATGTATTGCATACAAATTGCATACGAGGCGTTCACACTGTGCCTATTATTAGCGCTGTGCACGTACAGCTGTCGACGGAGCGGCGAGAGTAGAATCTTCTCGGTCCTTGACTGCTCACTAGTCCTAGTCCTAGTTCTAGTCTAGAGTCTATATGTAGTGAGTGCCGTTTTCTTCTAACTAGGCGTAAACCGTGATTGCTGTTGACTATTTTTTTTTGATTTAGATTTTAAGAATCACTCAGTCCTCATCTTCGTTAGATAGTTTGAACTGTGATGTCGAACCATTATCGCTCATCATCAATGCATAGTTAGTGCAACGTTACTTTTTTTTTACACATAGTTTTCTATGGGCAGCACGTTCGGACAATGATGCCAATTTCATTTTGCATATCTGGAATATTCCCCACAAATTTGGTCTAAATAAAAAGCTTTTGAAGAGATTCCTTTTAAAAATTAATAAATATTGTTTAACATGTTTATTTCAGCTCCATATTGCAATTTTACTAAATAACAGTTTTTGCAGTACTTCGTGTGAGATTTCATCAGTAAATTGACATGGTGTAGAACCTTTCTAGGTCGTTTTGCTAAATTCGGAGGTTGGCACCTGTGACGTATGCCAAATTGTGTGGATCGTTCCTTGGCTTGCTCGTTTCCATTTTTTTTCAAAAAATCATTACAGGCTTATCCTGGGTTTCAGAATCCTCTCTTTCCCGTTGTAGGCATCAAAAAATGTAGATTAGAATTATCAGACAAGTAGAAAATGTCAGTACAGGTTTCTTTTAAGGTTAATGCTGAATCGTGTGCCGAGTGCAGTTGTACAATGCGGAGTTGGTAATATCAAAATATCCATCGACTTGAATACCTATAACCGCAGATGATTATGGAATGATCAGAACATTTCCTTACCGCAGCAGATTTAATGCTAGGGAGTGAGGGGTGAAGGGGGTGAGGGGTGCGGGGACACGGGGATGAGAAGTGAATCAATCCATCTATCTATAGAGCTGAATTTATGCTTAGTGGTCTTGATTGGACATTCCTACACAGTGGCTGAAGCATCTATTCATGTCTATATTTCTTTGTCTACGTGGTCACTGAGAAAGGGATTTTCTCCGACATTTACAATGTAGTTTTGTGGCTGTCAGCCATGTTTACAAACGTTTTGATGCCTATCTTATCCGTTTTAAATGTCACGGAAAGTTTTAACATCCACGCTCTTGTTGTCTACTTTATTCCCCCTTAACGTGATGTGATATCTTTTTTTCACCTGACCATGTCTTTTCTTGGTTTTGTTTTGCTCTTTTTTGTTTGTTTGTCTTTTCTTGTCTTCCCCTCTCCCTCTCCCTGTATTTGCTTGTTTCCGCGTCTGAGATGTCCAGTTTCCGTGAAGAAGGATTAGACTTCGCTTTTGGCGGATATTCGCGTCGAAGATAATCCGTCGTACATCGTCTGCGCCAAATTGGGCAATGATTGGTTCGGGTCGAGAAATGTAGTTGTATTTCTGACTTGGCTGCGGGGAGAATTTCGTGCATGAACCCACAACAATAAACGTTGTTAAGTGTCCATTACGTCGTTACGTTTCGAGAAATTTCTGGTGAATATACAAGGGGAACCTGAAACCAAAAGCGATTACAGTATTTGTTACGCCCTTGCGCTTCGAGAAATTTTTTTTATTAACATTAGGCTTGATGTTATTGACAGCAAAGGTATCAAGGGTAAGTGTGTTACTGAGTTTCTCATTCAGCTCTCATGAATATTTAGATTAATCCCTGGCAATGCTGCGTTTATATCGTTGCGTTTTTGGAAGATTCTGAGTGCAACTGATAACATTTAAGAAAATAAGACTTTTTTTCTATAATTTTCTTTACTGATTCCAAAATAGCGTTGTTATTGTTTGACTTGTTGCACCCTAGTTGAAGGAAAAAACACCAAACATCATTATTCTAATTCTATTGTTGGTTATTT
This sequence comes from Diadema antillarum, assembly GCF_040938485.1. Lineage (NCBI taxonomy): Eukaryota > Metazoa > Echinodermata > Echinoidea > Diadematoida > Diadematidae > Diadema > Diadema antillarum. The sequence continues at coordinate 253,848 of NW_027271573.1, read as the reverse complement.
CATAGGGATTAGAGATGCAAGATAATGCCATTATGTTAAACCGTGTCTTTTTGCACGTGCATGAAGGTACACAGCCGGTACACATCATCTTCTACGTAGAGTGATTCGTTTTCTCTATACAGAGAAGTATTCTGCTTGAATAGATCCACATCTTAAACAAAGATGTGTGATTATATTGGTGATGAATAAGATTGATCATAAAAGCAGTTTATGTAATAAAGACTTAATGTGACCCGATTCCGTTACATGCATATTTATTTAAATGTTATTTAAGAGTTATACATTAGTCGACCTGGAGTCATTGAATGTACTGGATGTACCGGATGATCTAGATAATCATATCAAGCAGCCTAACCTTGAAGATAGCTAGCGTAATTTTATATTGATTCACTGGTGCTGAATGTTAGTGTTACCAGCTCTCACGGCATGCATTTGCTCTATCATCGTGGTCATCACATCAATCATTTTCATCAGCATTTTGTCTCTGTCATCAGTTGGTAATGTCATGAGCAATGAAGTTACAAGTGTTGAAACTATTACCGCCTTCTTCCTCATCATCCTCATCCTCATCATTATCGTCATCAAGGCTACCATCTCAAGCGTCTCCCATCTCTTTCGGAAAAGAAAAAAAAAAACATCATCACCGCCGCCCTCTCTCACTGTTGTCCTTTCCTCGGAATACCACTTCATTTGGCTCCGCGTATCCATGGTAATGAACATCGATCCGTGGAATCAGCTCTTTTCCTTCCGCATCTCCCCGGCACTCCGAGGTCGTATCTTGGGAAACCCTCCCGCAGGTGGTTAAGGACACCACCCCAATATACCCCCATGCCTGCCCGGCAGGATCTGGAATACATTTTAACCGTAATAGTTCATTGCACTCGGAAAAAAAAAAGGATCGCAGGGTGATACGGGAGAAGGATCTGCGGAAATTCCGAAGACCGGAGACGCAACTTTATACCTGGAAATTTCCCCCCAGCAAGGCGCAAAACAAAGTCAAAGGCGAGGCGAAATTCCGTTTTTTTTTTTAAATGGCATATACTCTTGTCAAAGAGAGCGACAACAAAATGCAAAAGAGCATTTCACTATTAAAATGTGCTGATCAGGAAAACAAGACATTATTCAGTTTTTCATGAGAGATTCATTATATTTACGTCAGTCGGTTGAGTGTTTTAACACTCATGGTTGTCAAAACTTGTATAACAGTACTCTCTTTACTGGTCCCATAAGTCGTGTCTGGAGCTTAAGCCACGCTGTAAACCCGCGCGGAGAGCGTTGACCAGTTTCACATCTACCGAAGATTACAACGTGACAAGCTGTTTTTTTTTCATTTTTTTCATTTAAAGACGCGGTAGAATGGGGCTACCACTATTGGGGTGGTAAGACTGGCCCGGCTCGGATACACTTGAGAATCTCCGTGACGAACTGTGTTAGACTTTCTCACTAATCTCTGTGTAAGTAAACATACAGGCGAAGAATCTCAACTGGAGGAGACTATTACGGATGAGATTTGGTGCTCATATTCGCTGGCACGCGGCCGAAGGGCACTATAGTGCGTGGTTTTCGAATGCCCCCGGTGGGCAGCGAATTCAGTCGCACCACAGATGTTTACCCACACTACCGGGGCTTTAAGATACAAAGGAGTAACTTAAAGTGAAGACAAGAGACTCTTCGTGGAGTGGTTTGGTGACGTAAGCATCAGTGACTTTATCTTCAACCCTGTTCTCACGAGACTCAGAAATCCCAATACACATTGTACAGGAACCATCCGACTATCGTAGGCAATGGATTGATTTAAACGGTGTGATGACGTCACAGCCTGAATGTAGAGATACAGTACTTGCAAATTTCCCTCTCTTGTTTCTCCCTCCTGTGCGGCCTTTGTGCACGGTGCTTGTCATTTTGCGTGCTGCCCGTCCACTTTGGCCTGCTTACGCCTCAGTGCATGATGTCCTTGATGAAGAAATGATCCAGAAAGACCTCTCCACTTCCTTCACACTTGAAGCCTTGTCTTGAAGAACAGAGTATCTATATTAGGTCGAAAGAGATTCTCTTTTTTTTATTGCTGTTAATTTACATCTCACTTAGGAATCGGTCAGGCGTTTTATGTCTACCTGCATGTATCTGCAGGTGTTATCCCAAGAGACCGACACTCACGAGTCATACAGCCCACGAGTTCGATATGAGTTGCACAGCCCACGAGTCATACAGCCCTTGAGTGACATTACAACACAGGGCTTAATGTGTCGGTCTCGTGGGCCCTGTTTGCATAGTGTCGGACTCATGGGCTGTATGACTCGTGGGCTATAATTATGACTCATGGGCTGTATGACTCGTGGCTGTCGGTCTCATGACGTGCACCCTATCTGCATGTCACGTATGGTAATCCACCCGTTGTGGTTCAGTGGTTAAGACCATGGTGTCCCAATCTTGAGGTCCCTGATGGTTTGAATTTCCGGACAATAACGGTTGTTCCGCTAGATAAATCATTTTATCTTTACTGTCGAGTCCCTCCGAAGAAACTTAAACCATTGGTCCGGTAGTCAACGGTGGTTGATGCTGGACACAGATACAGAATGAGTCTTTCATTTTCATTTCATTTCCTTTCATTTGTTTCATTCCTTCTTTCTTTTTCGTCAAACATAACACGAAATGAATCAGAAGATATAACATAGCCATGTATTCAACTTTACATGGTAGATAATGGTTAACAAATACGAAATTATACATGCATACCGGCAAAATACAAAGTTATGTTTGGAGAGAAAAAAAAAGAAAGAACTGAGAGGTTCACTGAAAAGCATGCTTGTAAATTGTGAACTACTCAAAGGATTCTTGTGAATACATTAAACTTTTTTTTTTTACAAAGACAGGAGAGAACAAGACAGGACAGAACAAGACAGTAGAAACACAACGACATTAAATGACTTTACGGTAGGGTATACGATGACAGTAACAAAACACAAAAGAATAATGGAAAGAAAGGAGAGAAAGAAAAAAAGGAAATGAAAGGAAAAGCCAACACGCTGAACATCTGGATCAGAAGAGGGAATTGAGGTGTTTCAGCTCGATCAGCCGAGCAAAGTTTGTACAAATAAGATAATGTAAAATATACACAATGATGAAATCAATGATTGACGATCTCTTGCAGTCTTGCAGGCTTGAAGTCCTGAGTTCTGCTCTGCTTTATTCTCAGGTTCCTTGTCCTCGACAAACTCTACCGCAATGAACATGATTTGCAGGAATTGCATTTGCATCTTTGCGTTTTCAAATTAACTACGAGAACCAACAGAAAAAAAGGATTAGCTAAGAACAGACCAACTACATTGTAAATACCTAATTCACCAACTACATTGTAAATACCTTATTCACCAACACTACCCATGAAAGCAAACAGGATGAAGATGGCACGTAGCTGGGGTGAATACCTTTGACATAGGATGTTGAACTAAAGGATCAGATGTGGTGATGCGATGAATGTACACGTCTTAATAGGAAAGGAATAAAAGGTGATCAGAGAAACAGATTGAAGGTCAATATTAATGAAAAGTGGCGACAGCCCTTTAAGACCTGTGTAAACTTAACTAATATGAAATGGTAAAACAAACCTGAAAATGAGTTATAGTTCAACTTTAGCTGTCTTACAGTACTATGTCTTGCTTACAAACAGTAAAGTTCTTCTTTAGTAGTGTAACGATTCCAAGCATAAATGCAATGAGTTCTCAATTCCAGTAAAAGTCTTAAAATCTACAGGAATATTATGTACCTGAAAAATTTACGTCAGCAAAACCACTCCTGTTCTTTTCGGTTGTTCTTTTCGAAAAGAGAATTGAAACCAACATTTGCTTGTCACTTTGGTTCTTTCCGTTTTCACCTTCTTTTCTCTATAACACATTAATCGCGGACAAAGGGTATAGGATGGTGTTGAAGAAGCCAATAGGCTTACTCTGTCTCTGACGAGATAAACTCAGAGAGCCGAGACTAAAATTGCATATTTTTATTTGTGAGAGAGGCTCAACGAATTAACCCTCAACCCATCCCTAAATTTTCCTCCTCTAAGAAAACGACATTGATATTAAGTGTCCAGGCGATTGTCTTTTCGTTTTAAAGAGGAAATCCACTTAAAAAAATGAATAGACTTCAAAAGAAAGAGAAAATTATTCCCCACAGAAAATACAAAAGTAACAAAAATCGGATGAGAAGCAAGGAAGATATGACATTCTGAAATTTCAATTTTTCTTGGAAAGCATTTCTTCACCAGTCCTTATGAATATTCAAATGAGCGAGTCGATGGTGTCATACGCTCACAATTTTTCTTGTACAAGTGTGTATGTTATCATAATATGATAAAAAAATAAAAATAACATATTTTCCGAATATCATATTATGATATTCGGAAAATTTGTTATTTTTAGCTAAGACAAGTAAAAGCATGTTCCCAAATCAAGACATATCAGAGTTAACGTTGGTTCTTTATTATTTTAGGTGGTTTAAAAGCAAGTTTTATATTCATATGGCTGAAATATGAGATGTTTGCCACTTCTGTATACGAAATGAATAAGAAATTGTGCGAGCATGACATCGTCAACTTCCTGATTTGAATGTTCATAAGTACTGGTCAAGAAATGTCTTCCGAAAAAAAAAAATGAGATTTTGAAATGTCATATCTTCCTTACTTCATATTCGGGTTTTTTAAAATCATTTTTGTATCATTCTGTAGGGAATTTTTTATGTTCTCTTTCTTGTAAAGTTTATTTATTTTGGGGTGGATTTCCTCTTTAATGATAATGATAAGAATAAGAGATTCCTCTTAGTCATTGCCTTATCAGACATCCAGTCGGCCCTCATGATTCCTGTATGTTTATCACCCCAATAATTTCCTGAAGTTCGAAGAGTCACAAACTTTCGTCAACTTGGGCGAGTATGAATTTGCCCTGTACACTCATTAAGGACGTATTGGAGAGGGACGTATAGCATACCTTTAATATGGCATGATGCCCGAGGAGATGTATAGGTAAAGCGTATACGGTAAACGCGAATGAGCATGTTCCTCATGTTCGAACCACGTGTATATTCAGTATCTGGTTCCATGTTTCTGGTTCGGGGATTATTTTCTCCCTTTCATTTTTCACACCAGTACAGTCTAATCTAGGATGATGTTATGCAGGCCTAATGCGGCGGTAATGGAATTGCATAAATCTTTTCATCTCCAGTCGCAGGAGACAAGCATTTTCTTTTCTTGTTCTTTTTTTTGGGGGGGAGGGGGGAGTCATCTTATAACATTTGTTCATCTTTATGATAACCGACAGAGACAAGAGGGAGAAAATATTCCCTTATTATATCCAGATGATAGATTAGAACAGTGCAACAATCTAGGTGTTAGGACTAAGTCCATTTCAAATCTGCGATCCATTACGCTGCGAACGTGTAAATCGAAACGGATGGGAAGCTTTAGCGGCATCAAGAGCATGTAAGAAAAATGATATATTGTTCATACCACCACCTGAGATTGCATCTAAGTGCAGATATAGCCCCTCGCAGAAGCCAACTAGTCCTTATGTTCGACTTTAATGTACTTACGATAATTGAATTTCGCTATCACCTTAATAGAAAAATGTCTGCCCTAAGACGACTGAATTAAAAAGGCAGAAAAAAAAAATCTTTCTCATAACCTGCTCTCTTCTCTTTATTTCTTCGCTTTGAAGTGAAAGTCTCATGCGATTTTGAAGAATCCGCTGTTGCGATGAAACATTATTAGACAGCTGCTTGGGTAAATTCCCTGCACTCTGATTAGAAATGCTAATAAAGTCCACTTTGAGCCACAAACGAACTCAATTACGACGCTTCCTGGGCCAATGCTGAAATGACCCATATTCTTTTTTTATTCCCCGCAGAGTTAGCCGAAGAAAGGAATCCGTGTTGCATCAGCCGTACGCTAAAACGCTTAAATGACCATTGCGTCTTTTTTTTTCAATTTTATCAGCGCTTCACAGATTTATTTCTAAAGTCTTTTCAAGTTTTATTGTTATCATAGATTCACTTTGAATAAGGAGGCATGAAAATGGGGGTTGGCATTCAGTTGCAGATATTTCAAAACTATTCTTATTTTCTTATTTTCTAAATGATTCTTTAATCGGCAACAGGATTTAAGATATTATAGTTTTTGTTTCAAGTTGCAGAATTTCGTAGTGATTTTTTTTTATTCATTGTTCCATATTCCACATTTTTGTACGAATTCAGCATTCCAGTTGATTTCGAAAAATAAGTTAACACAACAGTCAATAAATATTTGAGATGGAATTAAACAAATGTATAAGGACACATGAATAGCGTGTAATATGAGGAACCTATTGAAAAGCAAAAGCTTATAGAATTTAATTTGCATAGTAGTAATATACGCTTTAAGTGCAATGTGTCAATGAGGAAAAACGAGGAAACATGTGAGAATACAAGGTGACACGTCGACAATTGTAATAAAATTTACGGAATGCACATGACATTGTATAATATCATAATTAAACTTAATTAGAAGGCACCAATGCTAAAGTAGTAATTTAATTTCAAACAAATGTAGTCACCCGACGAGGCATCAGTGTGAGTACACTGAGATATTTGAAGTGATCACGGTAAAAAAAAAGAAGAAAGAAAACAAAAGTAGGATTTTAAGTAATTGGCTTTAAGATTTTGCTCAAAGGAGCTCACAGAATTCGATTGCAAACGAACAGAATCTGACTCATTCAAACAGGAAGGGTCGGTAGAAGTAATGCTGTCTTAATGACTAGAACTGTGAGAACGATTTCCTTTTGATCCTGTGCATCCTTTGATAAACGAAACGAGTTTCATCTATGAATCTTACCGGAATATATTAAGATATGCAGTAAAATTCAGATTTGGTAAATCGTGCAATGACAGAGAATTATGATGATGATTTTTCTCAGCGAAATTCCTCGGGACTCCCTGCCCCGTACGGTTTGAATCATTTTGATTCACTACTTTCCTAAGGGAAAAGGATGAGACTATTATAATCTAGTCAGCTATATTAAAGCTGACCGTCTCTCCTTCGCCTGTCCATTGGATCTGGATAACAAACGTTGCCAGACATCTCGGACAGGAATACTAATCTATCACTGTCAAAGAAACAGTGAAAAAAAAGGGAAGAAATCTTGAGAAATATTGAGCAAGAGAGGGAGAGAGGAGAGAGGAAGAGAAGGGGGCGTAGAAAGGAGCCACAGGGAGAGATAAGTGCGAAAGGAAATGGCAACGCAGAATGACACGCATCCTGTGATTGCAATTTTCTTAATAAATCTACTCGGGTACTTTTTGTTTTCTCATGCTAGAAAAAAAAAACTGTTGTAAAGGGAGAAAGAAACCTAAATATATATTTTAGTTGGGGGAATGCAAAATGTTTGTATAAAGAACACATCAGGAGTTTGAGGAAAACTGGCCAATTAGTTATGAATTCTTAAAGGTTTGGTGCCACTATCGCTGCAAGAGAAGACAACAATTTCTTTTAACAGTCACGTATGGACAACGATATGGAGAAATTATGCACAGAATTCAACATTATTTTTCTCTTTTCTAGCATAATGAAAAAGTGCTTGTCTTAGGCCCTACTTCTGTCAGAAAGAAGGGGCGAATGACATCGCCCTGCAGGAATGCCATTAACAAGTCAAGGATATACTTTTCTATATAAAAAAATCCAATAGACTTTGTGGAATTATCTTTATTTATTTTTTGTATCGCTGTCCATACATTACGTCACAATCTGTAGAGTGTTATCATTCAGCGATGACTGCACCAAGACTTTAAAGATTTATGAGTTTTCAACGGAGTGTCCCATTTTCCTCAAACTTCGCTGATGCGTTCTACTGATATTGTTGCATTCATAGAAAGTCAAACATATATTTGGGTTTCATTGCCCAATGTCTGCGAGTTTCGATACCACCAAATCTTTTTGGATTTTTTTCTCTTTCTGTGAATGTCAACATATCATGTAAGAAAAAAATTAGTAAACATAAGGTATAGCCATGTGAACTTGCAGTTCCGTGTGAAATACAGACCTTTATCCCGACCGTTCGTTATTCGGAAACACACATAGTCTCTATACCTAGATGCTCGCTAATCCGAAAATGAAAAAAAAAAGTTCGTTAATCCGGATATTTGTGGCATTATTTCGAAGGTTTGTTATTATGAAAGTATCCTAGTCCGAAAATGAGATAAGGTTCGTTATTTACAAGGTTCATTAATCCGAAAATGAAATGAAGTGCAATATTCCAAAGGTTCGTTAATCCGAAAATGAATTAAAGGTCTGTACTTACAAACCTTCGGAATAACTAACTGTAATCACCCTTAATGTGGGCAAAGGTTAAGAGCTGGAAGAACGCCGTTATAACACCGAAAGAAACCAGGGTTAATTTGGGCATGACATGCCTTCTTTATCATAGCCTCGGGTTTGATCTTTGTGACGTCGCTGTATTTCCTTGCTCATCTCATGCCATCGAATCATGAAAACATGCTATTGAACAAAGATATGAGACTGAATTCATCAGAAAACAAACATCAAGATGAATGAGTCATGACTGGATCTTTTCCCGCAATGTATGTTCATATCTTTTTTCGATTTTCTGTGAAGCAAGTAATTGGCCTCCGCTCAATTAACTTTCAAGGTTTAAGTCGATACATGAGGAGAAAATAGCGATGAGTTTATGAAGAAGACTGGAAAATCCTGTTGACTAATTAATAATAAAGTTTTTTGGGGAAAAGTTACGTGAAATCACGGAGAGGAAGTTACGATGACATTCTGAAGGAAAAGAGTGGAATTCGGCAAAGAAACTTGCATCAATGTGGAACTCGGATCCCCATAGAGGGGGGACTTGGAAAGTAGGTGCCTTGACGTGGCAGGTGGAATGTGCTGGAAAGTTAAGCCCCGGAGTTACTGTTCTTTATTTTTGCAAAGTCTTTATTCCACCGTCTCATTATCTGAAACTGGATCCACACCACTCCAGGTTTATTTTCTTGCCCACTCACTCATTATTGAACTTGATGAATTTAAAGGTAACAGAATCCCTCCATCCCCCTTCTTTCCTTACTCAGTTCCTGGGACAGCATTGAATTATCGACAAAATCTGCTCATAAAAGTTCGCGCGAAATGGGTACGCCCCACTGATAAAACAAAACGTGTTATCTGTTCGCCCCACTTCTCCACTCAGCCGGTAGCTGCACAAACGTATCAAGAAAGCGAGCTACATAAAGCGATGTTCCCCTATTAACATCCTCTTGCACAAACACATACACATATACACGCACACACGTGAACGCACAAACTATGTTTAACTTTATGCTGAACTCGTAATGCTGAAAGTGTTGATAAGTTCAAGTCATGGCTGAAAACTTATCTATTTACTCAATCCTATTTGTTGTTATTGTTGTTGTTGTTGTTGTTATATCATATGTACATAATGCTGTATTTTACTTCAATATTTTTTTCCGGATTAATGCGCTTAGAAACATTAAGTGTTATTCATTATCATTATCATTGATAAGTAAGCTCTCGCGCAAACTCAAACACTTTTTTTGCGATAGCTATTAAGATTTTAATCATAATGTAATCAACATACAGCGAAATTCACACAGGGTCATGTGTTCGACTTTATCATAGTTCACAGAGTAATACATACATACGCACACATATACACACACAAACACACACACACACACACACTTGACGGTATAGAAAGTTGATGCTTTTGGTGTTGTCTCTAATGTTCTTGTCCTCCTAAGGTAGCATATAAACCTTGTACTGCAAATGCTTTTATCAACGTGTATATTTATGGGGACCTAATGTTAAGTACTGGAGGAAAAAAAAATGACAATAGTAACTGTTGACAAGATGCCTTACCAACCGGTTCGGACACACACTACTGTTGCCACCTTAATAGGATTATCAACGTATCTGCTTTCATGTGACACATAGTTGTTCGGCATATACCACACACGCACACACACACACACACACATACACTCACACACACACACACACACACACACTTAATGTAGGGTACATAAGCTAGAAGACCCGTATGTGACGTGGCATCAGAAACACCACTAAGGGTGTTGCCTTCAAGAATTGCGGAGGATTTTTTTTAACCCTTGTCTGGTTTGTAGTTTGGATTCCTTTATGTTTTTTCTGCCTGTCATCCTCCATATTTTTAATCACTTTATGAGTATTGTGATGCCATTAATATTTTACGGTCGTTTTATGGTTCTTATGAAAAGGACGAAACTACAAAACTTTTTATTGTTTCATATTTTTTACTGCTCCCAAAAAATATGACGCATGTCATTTTTTTTTAACCGCCAACTTGAATTGGTGGGCCATAAATTCCAGCATTATTTTCTGCAGCACACCCCTTATTGATCAACGAGGGACCCATGACTGTCATCTGTCATCTTTCTATACCTTACGGCTCCATTTTTATCAGTCGCCGTAAACCTTCTCAAACAGATGACGGGTGATGAAGTGATGTCCGGTATCTGTATTATGGATTCATTCAGTCTACACTTCGGGTACTTGTGATTGATGTCATAGCTATTGTTGTTGCTGTTGTTAATGTTATTGTTATCGTTGTCGTCACTGCTGCTGTTTTTGTTTTTGTTGTTGTTGTTGTTGTTGTTGTTGTTGTTGCAATGTTCACGTTCGATGTAGGTGCATCTCCGGAATCATGCGGCAATCGCAAGGCCGATAGACGGACGAAATCCGTCATCGGAGGATCAGATCGCGGATATTACATTTGGGAGGGTTATTTATCATTATTCAAATGTACAGAATATTTATATATAGATCTGTATCTATCTATCTATCTATCTATCTATCTATCTACCTATCTATCTATCTATCTATCTATATCTATCTATAAATCTAAACACGTTTATAAATGTATGTATGATATGTCCAAAATCCTCAAGAAGACGAGTGACACGTCGAAAATTTGGTGTAACGATTAAAAGTTGTTGGACGCTAATGATGCATTACAATCACTTCTTTTCACCTTATACACACACAGTGTATAATACATACATGTGTGTGTGTGTGTGTGTGTGTGTACATCCAGATGGGTAGGTATATAGTTTATACAAGTAGATAGATAGATTCTCTGATTATATGAACATGATATTTGTTGCACTTTCCTGGGCTTTTTTTTAATATCCATTTGTGTCTGTTTGTCTGGGGATGCAGGCAGTGGTTGATACAGTCTCATTGTATTTCCGCTTGAGTTATTGGCGCTATGTAATGTCCTCAAAGAAGAGCGGAGATTAGGAGAGAGTAATGAATATCCAACACGGCATACATTAATGTGAACAAAAGTGATTGTGATACTGCTTATAAACATCATCTTTATCATTACTGCGGAATCCGAAACTTTCACCACATCCACCTATACTCATTGATATGGCGATGATGATCATAAATTTTGCAGTCATAACAGAAATAACTCCAAAGAATACCGATGTTTAGAATAAAAAATAGCCAGAAGCACATTATCATCGTACATTTTCCAACTTTCCGAGGACGACTTCTCATGTTACGATGGGGAGGAACTTGGGCGAGTCCCCGGATGTCCATTTTTTTTTCCACGTCGAATTACCGTCGGAAAGCCCTCGGCCGCGCCTCGGCTTCTTAAAAAAAGGGCCTGAATAAACACTCGCATTTCCCTCCTTATCGGATTATCAGAGGAGTGTCACGGTGGGGATGACGAAGGCAGGAGAAAGACGCTCATTACGGTGGCGACACTGTCTCCGAACAGCCCGCGGCAATTTTTACGTAAAACTATATCGACCTCCCGAAAATCTGCAGTTTTACAGGGAAATTGTGTGTGCTGTTTGTTGATTTTTATCCCCCTTACCTCTCCCATCCCCTCTTTCTCTATTTCCCCCTTCTTCTCGTTGCAGTAACGATCGCGAAACGTCATTAGCGCTAACACTATCAAGATGCTTTGAAGTCTGAATTCTGAGCTCTGGACTTCTTGTCAAGTTTCATATCATGCCTCAAAATGTTTGGGGTTTTTTTCCCCTACTTTTTTGAAGGGAAACGGGATTAATTGGCGTGCCCTACTTTGACACAATCTGATGGTTCGATACTCAACTTTCAGGCTAGATTCCGATCTTGGGAAATTCCTGTTTCTTGTCTGGAAAGCGCATCCATGAGACATCTGAGGGATGCTGACACGGGAGGCCACGGCTGCGAAACGTTTCAAAGATGCCTTGGAATTAGGTCGTGGTGGAGATGTGTTTCTTGCTGCATGCGTTACCGTTTTCCATGATATGGGTCAGCAACAAAACCCTTATGCATATTTGAAGAAGCTTAAATCTGCATGCCTTTGTTGAGATCTGTGTTATGGGGTGTATGTTGTCATTCTATGAAATTAGCAGGGGCGCGTGACTCTGCAATGGCACCCGTCCGGTTCATTCAGGTAGCAACAGGTAGCAAAAAAGAAAAAAAAAAGAAGAGAAAATGTGTCATCACCTTTCAAAGAGACAAAGACAGCCTGGAAAGAACCCGGAGGATGAGGAGGAGGAGGAGGAGGAGGAGGAGGAGGCGGTATACGAAATCATTGATGAGCATTCGTTGGTGGGCGTTTCAAAAGGCAAACAAACTTTCCAGATTTCTTGCGTTATATTTGACGTATATACAGATACCATCTAATTTGATTTTATGTACTTATTCATTTATTTTGGTTTTATTTCCACAGGGTAGTCTCATCAAGACCTGTGCTAGATATTACAACAGTATGTATACTATTCATTTAAGTATGAGAAGTACTGCTGGTAACCAGCGCTTAAAAACTTAAAATCTGTATTTTAAAAAAAAATAATAAATCTATGAAATGAAATTAGCTAATGTAGTGCTGACGAAGAACAACAAAACAATGAAGTGTCATCCACCACAGAGCTATAGTTTGATAAGATCCTTGCTTGATGACATCATGTCTCTCTTGTTGTTGTTGTTGTTGTTGAGGGGTCGCATTTGTGCTGAAGTCAAAATATTTCAGTCCATCTTGTATTGGTCAATAATGGCACATCATAATAGATAAAGATGACAATAGTATAAATATAAAGTTTAATGCACGCAAATGTTTAAGGCACGCATATACTTTTTTAAAGACTTGTACCAGACGTTCCGCAGTTATATTATGCGAGCGGCTAATACTTGAAGTTGGCCAATAAGGTCTAATGATTGATGGCACTAAACATGCTCTCCCTATATTATTATTATTTGTTTACTTACGCATAATGTAATCATATCCACATCAGTGGATGCGTCAAAGGCAATGGTCAAAGGAAACTTTCTTTGACCGTTGCATTTGATGCATCTACCAAGATATGGACATCTTCCAGAGCTTCCTGATCTCTTCAAATATACCAAGCGATGGGAGGATGATGGGAAAAAAGGAAATTATGTTAGAAACAGAGAGAAAATGTAAAAGTATGTTTTGTCTTGTGCACCATTTATATCATTGGAAAGCACGGAGGCGGAGTAATGACAATTTTCGCTCTCGAAATAGACGTCATGGCGGTATTTGTCGAAAAATGTCACCATAGTTATTTTCGTTTTAAAGTATTTGTAGGACAGATAATTGATTATTTATAATCATAATGTCACCATTAGCAATTCACCTAGCAATATGTCATGCCTCTTATTCTTTTCCCAACGAAAAACAGAAATACTGGGCATCTTTGCTCAGAAAGACAGGCGAGAAGTTGCAGGAAAGGTGTTCGTAGCACCTGTCAAGATTTAACGCTGACACCTGGTTCTCATGGAGGCAAGAGAAAAAGGGACTTTTGGGTTTG